>NW_018128242.1:52229-59318 GCF_001952655.1 Monopterus albus | reverse complement strand
TAGAGGGACCCACCAGTGCCCGCACTCTCACTGGCGGGGTCCTTCTTTTGGCTGAATTGGGCAAAGATTGATCAGGTGGGTTGGGCTACCACAGTATAAGCATGCACCAGACTTGAGTCGACGTGATCGTTCCTCAGGGGTCAAGCGAGTGCGTCCTAGCTGCATGGGTTCTACATTGTACCCGGATGGCGTGGTGTCAGTAGCACAAAGAGCATAAAAGCTGGTGAGTGGAGAGGGCTGGGTGGTTTTGGCCTGGGGTGAGAAGGCTTGGGGTGACTAGCATCAGCAGCTTTCTCTTTATGGCATTCACATAATCTATTATCAATGTGAATAGCTAGGTTGGCTAAAGCGTTGAAATCAGTGGGGTCATCCCTCTTGGCCAATTCATCTTTTATGTCATCATGCAGCCTGTGCCAGAAAGCACCATGCAGGGCTTGATCCCCCCCACCCCGCCTCGGCTAGTACATGAAACTCAACAGCGTACTCGGTCACACTACGTGCCCCTTGTTTTATTGTCATTAATTGACGGATAGCACTACCCCAATGGTCAGGATGGTCAAACACCATCTGTAATTCATGGAAGAATTCCTTGACTGTGGCTCCAAAAACTGTCGGAAAGCTGTGTTACCTGTTGTGAAAGGTTCTGAACAATGTCCATCTGCTGGCGCTGGTCCGAGGTGGTCAATCTGCGCACAGCACTCAGCAAAGGCAGGTGGTGACGTAGGTCGACCAGCGCCAGCATTGGCAGAGTCCATCTTGGCCAGTATGTTCTGTTACGGATAGTCACTGTAGGAGCTGAGTGAGCATGGGCTGTTGTCAAGGTTGAGCGAGTTAAAGAAAACCCAGGTACTGGATGTCCCTCTGAGAGCTGAACCGAAGCCAAACGTAGAGGTGAGATTCTCAACATACTGGCAACAAGAGAGCGTTGCCAGTACCTAAAGAAAGGGAGAGGGTAATTAGATGATGTGCCTCAGCTGTGTCGCACCTTGGGAGCCACTGATCAGGTGGATGCGCCCCAGCTGTGTTCACCACTGGAGCCAGAACCTGTGAGAGAGAAAGAGAAGGAGAAAAAAGGAGAGAGGGGCAGGTGGCACCAAGCAGACCTGACACACCTGTCACACAACATATCAGGTTAGCTAAAAATCAATACAGTGGTCTACATTAAGGCGTCCCAATATTTCTTCATTTAATTTTGTATTTTACATTTCTAGTGTAATTTCATTACAATAAGAAAGTGAGACAATTGTATTTTATGTTAAGCTTTAAACATATCAAGTCAGAAAAGCAATATTAAGAGCAACAGGTAATGACATTGCATGTCATGTTCACTGGTTGTCACAGTAATTTAAGATGCTTTGCAACCCACAAGTTTTCCATGTATGCAGTCAGGCCTGTCGCTTTATACACACACGTCATGTGCTGTGCATGAGACACCATGAGCCTGAAGTGGGAAAAAGTGCTGCTACTCTCCTCATACAGTCAAACAATGAGAAGTCATTAAGCATGATTAATACCATGTGCAGGACTTAAAAACACTGCATAAAATCTAAACAATTTCCAGGTCAGAATTTCCAAAATCTCAGATTCTTAACTTCCTAATACATAGAAATTTGGAGATTTAAGTTTGTGATATAATTAATTTGTCCCTGCATGGAAAGTTGCTGTGGGAGGGTGCTGATGAGAGAAAGGGGCTGCTGAGCTGAGGAAGAGCGCCTGTCATTAAGAATCACTGATCTGACATTCAATCTACACACAATAACTAGGCTACACATAAGTGTTCAAGTGAAAGCAGCTCATGAGTCATGATTAAAAAAAAACCCTGCACAAGCCTTATTCATTCATTTTGCAGGTGTTACTGACAGCTGGTGGAGTCAGTCAGACCACTGCACATACCATCGGCTGACAAAAGACAGCTCACATTAGGCAGTGAAAATGGTACAGTTTACTTTAAAGGTGTGTGTTATTGTATTAGAAGCCTCTTTGGGCATGAATGCTGCCTCTATTTTGACACTGTTCAAAGTAAAATGGACCAGTCACAAAGTTTCTCTGAAAACTGTACTGGGTCCATTGCAATTTGAAGGCTGCTGGTAAAAAGCTCAAAAACTGTTCGTCTTGACTGCAACAACACTGGATATATACCAGGGGTACTCAAATATAAATTTGAAAGGTCCACTTACCAAATTTCCATTCAGTCCGAGGTCCGGAAAAGTGACGGTCAAATTCCAAATAGAGAACTACAAAAAAAGGCAATCCCAACTGTACACAAAAAAATGACATGGTAGGTGTTATATCTTGAGGTAGTACAAACTCCAGCACGCTTGTGTGTTTCAACTCTTTACTGAGTAACTGCACAACGGTACACCGTGAACACTCGTGTGACCAAACAGACAGCCCCAGAAGCCCTCGGAAACACCAAAACATGTTCCCCCCCAAGATGCCTAACTAAGGTTCGTAGCTCCCAATTCAACAGCCTCAACTATAACACCTCTCCCCCTTTAAGTTCCAACCTGAGGGCGGAAAACCCTAGAAAACAGTATCTCCACAGGGGTACTGACTATTCCAATAAACCACATGCTATGAACCTGAACGCTTTTTTAATGTCAGTTAGAAAAGCAACGATTTACATTTCCTCGTCATTCTTTATGAAATCCACAAACGGTTTGGCTTTTGCACTTTTGTGACCCAACAGAAATGTCTCCAGCTCTTTCCGCAGTGCCAAAAAAATGCTCCAGTACCTTGCCTTTACTAATCCACCGGACATTGTTGTGAAGGAGCAAATCATCAAATGTTGCATTCACCTTTATTAGAAATGAGCGCAATAAACGATGTTGCAGAGCAGAGGATGCTCTCAGATAGTTAACTAGTTTCATGACTTCTGAGTACCTTTCTCCAAGGCTGGCACACAAAACCATCTGGTGAATTATGCAGTGGTATGCCATGAGGTCAGGGTGGTGAGTTCTCAAGCGTGACACTAATCCCCTCTCTTTCCCAATCATACATGGTGCGCCATCAGTAGCAATGGAAACAACATGCTTCAGGTCTATCGCTCTGTCTCTAAGCATCTGTGTCACTGCTTCATAGATGTCATCCCCCCTTGTGTGTCTATGGAGGTTTGTGAGACCCAAAACATCTTCATGAAATTCTCCCTTTTCTTCATCACAAATCTGACAAAGACCATGAGTTGTGCATTGTCTGTGATGTCTGTGGATTCATCCACAGCCAATGAAATGAATTTGGCTTTTTTTTAATAGCAGAGCTAAGTTGTTAGAGCAAATCATCAGAAAGTATTTCAGTTCGTCTTGCAGCAATGGAATCAAAACAGGGTATTTGGTTTATTTTCTGGATTATTTCATCCTTTTGAGTCCCTTCAAACAGAGCAGTCACCACTTCACTCATACACTCTTTGACTACTTCAGCATCAGAGAAGGGTTTCTTGTATTTTCCCAGGACCCATGCTACTCTTAGTGAGGCTTCCGTTGCCCGCTCCTGTTGTGTGGCTGATCAAACTATTACGCTGCTTGTAGCTTCATAGGATGATTTCCGCTGGTTTATTTTTATGGTCCTTACCTCTGAGTTCTGAGGGTAATTTTGTTCGAAATGTGCATGCTTGGTTTCATAATGGCGTTTCACGTTACCACTTTTGATGATTGCTACCGTCTCGTTGCAGATTAAACACATTGGTTTTCTGCTTCCCACGGGGAATACGAATGCATATTTTTCTGTCCACTCACTCTTAAATTCGCGGTTTTCAAAATCAACTTTTCTTTTCTTATCAATGGCCAGCTTTGAGCACGCCATCTTCACTTTCAGTCAGCAAAAAAAGAGTCACTTATCGAAATTTGCACTGCTCGCGAACGATGAGACTGCCTGTTCACCGGCCTGACCCAGAGCACGTGACCAGTACATAAATCTGGCTGCCGTGAGTGAACGAGCGAGTAGTGGTGAAGGAGGGGGTGAGTAGTGGTAACGATGCCAAACCGAGTAGAAGCCTCAAAGATGTATCGCGCGGAATCACAGTTGCGCACTTCATTGAGAACTCATTTGGATTATCATTAAATTAGCATGTTTGTTTTGGCGTCGGTCCAGATTTAACCGTATTTGGGTCCGGATGCGGACCGGTGTCCGCCTATTGAGTACCCCGGATAGTACATCCACTGTGTATAGAGTCTATGTTTGAAATCGGCAAATGACCAGTAGGGGGCAGCAATACTGGTTATTTACGTCTAGTCTACCGCAACTCCTCATGAAGAAGAAAAGTGTGCTCGCGACTTTTATCCTGCCACTCCGGCTTGCCGTATAAAACAGCAGACATCTTTCAAAAATGTTATATGCAAAACTGGTAACTACTCTTAACGATTTCTTTCTTTTGGTATCTTAAACACACACTAAGTAATTTTGTGAAACAAAAGTTTATAGTGTTACACAGTAAAATCTGTCATGTTGCTAAATTAGCCACGGTTAGCATGCTGCTAGCATCTGTCGCTAGGAGGTCAGCTAACAATCACTATGGAGGATTAGTTAGCACAAAACACTTACAGTAGGTCCCTGCTGTGGTCTGCGGTTTCTGAACAAGTGTCTAGAGTGTTGTAAGTGACTGTGTGGATTCATTTAGCTCCATCACCCACCACCAGTTTTTATGATGTGCTTCCAGGTGCCACTATGTGCTGCAGCTCCCGGGTTCACGGTTCTGCTGAGCGCTTCGGTGCTGGCAGCCAGCGAGGAAAGGAAGAAGAGCTCACAACCGGTTCTAAGCCTCGATGAGGTGGGTGGAAAAACAGCTGCCGTGAAAAGGATCGGGTCCGGGGTTCAAAGTTGTCCTCCCACTGTCACCACCATCATTACCATCACCCGCGACTGTCCACATACAGTGGGTACGGAAAGTATTCAGACCCCCTTAAATTTTCCACTCTTTGTTATATTGCAGCCATATGCTAAAATCTTTTTTTTTCAGGTTTTAACTTGAAGATACTGGTGAGGACATGTTGAGTTCACCAGAGTCACTTTTATCACTGACTTTATCAACCCTGTGCCTCTATGTTACTTTCTGCCGGCTTGGTTGAGCTTGTGAAATGTCTTGTGAAAGGGGCTTTACTCAGGATTTCTGTTCTTACACAGGACCTTTCCTTTTTCAGTGTGGTAACTGCTTGACGGACCGGCCTGACAACAACACAGGGACACCCTCCTGTCACAGACATAAGTATGGGAGCGAAGGTCAGACATCCTCCCATTTCTTCCTCCAGCACTTCATGAATGAAATCCCTCCCTGCTGAGCGGTGAGTCCCGGATATCGTTTAGATTAAGTCTGCAGTCCTCCATGTATTCTCACTTGTGTTTGTTTTATAATTGATTTATTCATCCACTTTTCTTTCAATAATAAACTATTTAATGTGCAATTCCTGTGAGTTCCTGTGATGAAAGATTCATACTGTCGATTTTTAGTTTTCACCTACACTTTAAAAGTCTTCATCTGAAAGCACTGGTTTGGTTGGCGCAGTAAAAACAACATTTTCCTGTCTGGTTTTCTAATATAAAATATGAAGAATATTTAATTTGACTGATGAGGGTCATTATTATAAAGATAGTGTTTTTGTTTGTTTGGTAAGTACATGTTAAGTACATCTTGTCAGTCAGAATGAAATATCCTGATGTAGAGTACTTTGAAAAGTGCACTCATATGTCATCATAAACCACATTATTATGATTTACCATTTAGATTCATTCTGAAGATGTTAGATATTACCAGGCATCTGAGGAAAAGTACAACCGGGTCATGTACAAACAAATGTTTTCTTTTTCACAGATTTGACACCACATAAAAAAGAAGACAGTTAAAAAAAGGGGAAGTGGCAAATTTACTGAATCTCAAAACTCAAAACTGCTTTGTGTGGTCACACAGCTTTCTCCTTCCCATTTTTATTCAACCACCAAACCTACAACTGCTTTTAAGAGAAGCACATTAAATCACATTTTTGACCATCTTTCCCACATTTTCACACCGACTCATCTATCTGGGTGAAACAGACCAAAATGCCACTGAAGCAAAATGACATGTTAAACATGACGACCAACGTTTACCATCCAACCTGACAGCACTGGAGAGGATCTGCAAGGAGGAATGGCAGAGGATCCCCAAATGCAGGTGTGAAAAACTTGTTGCATCATTCCCAAAAAGACTCATGGCTGTATTAGCTCAAAAGGGTGCTTCTACTAAATACTGAGCAAAGGGTCTGAATACTTATGACCATGTGATATTTCAGTTTTTCTTTTTTAATAAATCTGCAAAAATGTCAAACATTCAGTGTTTTTCTGTCAATATGGGGTGCTGTGTGTACATTAATGAGGAAAGAAATGAACTGAAATGATTTTAGCATATGGCTGCAATATAACAAAGAGTGAAAAATTTAAGGGGGTCTGAATACTTTCCGTACCCACTGTAAGTCAATTTTCTAGTAGTGTGTCGTTACATGTGAGCGATGTATAAAAATAACTTAGAGCAACTCTTAAATGAATATCTTTAGTTTATTCACTAGTGCTTTATTTTGCGGTGACATATTTGTAATGTTTTAAAAAGATAATTTCACTTGTGAAATCTTTAGATTTGGTCAAGGCCAAAGTGTTTGTCATATGTACAGTTAGGAAACGTGTTTCCCTGTACAATGAAATTCTTACTTTGCTGTCCATGTGAATACCACAAAATACTAATGAAATATAAAGTAGATAAATAATTGACACTAAATCTAAGGCACTTTAAGCAGCAAATGCAGCAATATAATAAGAGAATGTATGCTGCATGGGAGCAGCATGTGCAGTAGTCAACAGTCAATGTGCAATTATGCATGTGCAAACTGAGAATGTAAACAGTACAGGTCGACAGTACATGGCGTATTTCCTGGTAATAAACTCCTCAGCTGTTTAGGAGTCTGATGGCAGAGGGAAAGAAAGAGTTTTTCAGTCTGGAGGTCCTGCATTTCACACTTCTGAACCTCCGGCCAGAGGGTAGGGAGGTGAACAGTTCATGCAGGGGGTGGGTGGGATCTTTGAGGATGGAGGCAGCTTTCGTGGGTCGTGCTCCTACCAAGGTTGAAATCC
>NW_018128242.1:39798-49028 GCF_001952655.1 Monopterus albus | reverse complement strand
GGTCTCAAAGTGGGTGTAGAAGGTGTTGAGGTCATCCGGCAGGCTGTCTGCGGAGCTGATGATGCTGGTGGTGGTCCTGTAGTCTGTGATGTGCTACAGGCCTTGCCACATCCGTCTGGAGTCAACAGTAATATAGAAGCCATTCAGCTTCTCTCTGTGCTGCCTCTTGGCCGCTGTGATGGCTTTTCTCAGTCTGTACTTCGCAGCTTTGTACTCCGTCTCATCACCTGATCTGAATGCATGAGAGTGAGCACGCAGCATTTCTGATTTCTGGGAACAATTAACATGATACTAGTCCAGAACTAATATGTTTATAATATACAAGTAAGGATGAAATGTAATAAAAAAATTGGATGAGATGGAAACAAAAATTCTACTGCATGACATTGTTTTGTTGTTAAACAAGACATACTGTATTACAGATATGAATAACATGTTTAAGTGTGTGAGTAGGCGTGAAAGCAGAGGATTTTAACTTTCATCTTTCATTTCACAAAGTTGTTCTCACCTCATTTTGTGTGTTTCAGCTGCCGTCTCTATACAGCAGCCCTGAAGCAGAGCCTCGGTACGTGGCACCAGAGGCAGGGCCTCTGGAACAGTGTGTCACATCCTGGAGGAAATCAGCAGAGCTGTACACACACCAGTGTCAGGTAGTTCACGGCTGTTCTGCAGGTGCATGCACTGACATACAAGTGTCATTGTATGATCCAAATGAAAGAGAAAATGCCAAGATAAAATATACGATAGAATGTAAAATGCAGTATAACTAAATTAACTTAGATTTGATTTGTTTTTTTAATAGGAAGTTGCTCAGCATTCACTGGAGAAGGTTGAGGTGAGTGGTCTGTAAAAACTCTGTTGAGATTTTACTTTATTTTACCTGTTGCTGAAGTTTGGTTGACATATCCGGTTGTTTGAGAAGACTTTGAGCTGACAGATGCAGGCCGATGACCGATTTCTTCACTGTGAAAGTCGCCATAGAAACGTGTCCAAACCAGCAGGATGCATGAATGTTTTTAAAAAGTTATTTTACTGCACGTTTCTAGTCACTGTACGTGGCTGCACATCTGGGACAAAGGTCGTTATCAAATGAAAGTAACCCGCTTTTCTTCTCTGTCTGACTGCTGATGATCTTTGGGCCACAGCGAGTTTACAGGACCGTGGAGCCCACAATCAACACTTCTGTAACAACTGTCATGGGTGAGAAAACACATTTGTGAAGTCTACTCAACTTGCAATGTGTTGTTGTAAGGATCATCTTTAAAATCTCTGTCTGCGCGACTGGTAAAATATCAGTGTGGTGTGTTACTAAAGGTTGTGTTTCTCTGAGCAATGCAAGATTTTATACACAAAGAAAGCTGTGTGCACATGCCGACCTGTATTTAAGCAAACTACTAGATCTGGACACCTGTTCTCTAAGTGTTGTGGTATATTTCTTGTTTCCTCAGTTGGTGTCAGGAGGGTGATGGTGATTTTTGTACCTTGTATTGTAGGCTGTTAGTTTGTTGAAGACCTGGTAGGGTTCAAATTGTTGTCCAGTAAGCTTTTAAGTGCTGTATACATCCCTCCTTTTCCCCTCCAATGATACTGCACTGCAGTATCATTGGAGGGAAATCAGCAGAGCTGTACACAATCTAAAAAAAAAATCTCAAAATGTGATGTAGAAATTAAATTGTTTTTTATTTGCGTCCAGTTAAAGCCACAGACAGGTCTTGGCAGCCAGTGCTCACTCTGTCTTCCTCATTCCTTCTGTCAGGTGTGTACCAGTTCCTCAGGGAGCCTCCGTCAGATCTCTACCCCAGTGTGGCAGTGGTGGGTTTCTCTGGCTTCCTGGGACTTTACTTGGCCAAAGGTAAACTGTGCAAAACTGTACTCACCCAAACACTCAGTGACTCACCTGCAGAGACTAATCAGTTCAGAAGTAGTGACTGTGACTCACGGAGAGTTTAACATCTTTGGTGCATGGTTGCTGCAGTTTGGGTCAAAATTCATAATGATCCTCAGAGTTGTAACTCACATGTGAACATGAAGATATGACGCATGCAGTGGAACCTTTGATTCCTTCTGTCAACATGCTCGTAATCCAAAGCACTCGTATATCAAAGTGAATTTCCCCACAAGAAATCATGGAAACTCGGATTATTCGTTCCACACCCACTTATCCATATAAAAATGATTACAGTAATACAAAATACAGTATAAAGTAAAAATAAAACAAATTAACCTGCACTCTACCTTTGAAAAGAATCGTGGCTGGTGTGAGGGGCCATCGTTGCAGTACAGATAATGACTATACGAGTGAAGCGAGAGAACCATCGGCTCAGTTGCGATGTACGTCACGTGACGCTTGGCGGACAAAGTGTATGTACTACTCGTATTGTGAGACCTTGCTCGTATATTGAATCATAATTTTTTGCTCATCTTGCAAAACACTCGCAAGCTGGGTTACTCTCAATCCAAGGTTCCACTGTATTTTAAATTTCAGTGTGACCCTCCCAGAGGATGTCATTATGTGTGATATCAAATAAACATTCATAAATCTGCTTAAACACTGTGCAAAAGTGTTGATTGTGTAGAGCTGATGAATCAAACTCCAAACAGACAAACCTCAGGGAGCTGTTCCCCTTTGCTTCCTGAAATTTAATTAAGTGGGTAAAGCAGAAGTAAAGAGCATCAGAACAGAAGGTCACGTTTAGTTGTGACAGCAGCTCCTCTCTGTGTGTGTGTGTGTGTGTGTGTGTGTCAGGCTCCAGGATGAACCGACTCCTGTTTCCAGCTGGACTCATGGCTCTGAGTGCCTCCATGTTTTACCCTCAGCAGGCTGCATCCTTATTAAAGGTATGTGTGAACATTTGCTTCACAAATAACTCAGACCCTCAGAATGTAGATGCTGCACATTTTATTTCATTTGTATTTAAATTGATAAATTACCATTTTGTACAACAGCTTACACACAACAATAAGGACTTTTAGGACTTTCTTGCTAAATTATTAAAAATCAAAAACTCATATCTCTGATTTACAAAACCATTCAGACTTCAGCAGTGTCCCTCCAGACCGTGTTCAGGTGTGTCCTGTTGGCTGACTGGAGTCCACGTCTCATGGCCACCTGTCCACATCCAGGCTCTCTAATGCTCATATAGTTGACAAGTTTGACGTCAGCAGAAACCTTTCTCCCAGGACTGAGATTCACTGAGGAAACAGATGTGAAAGCAGGAACAGTAACATACATATAATTTATCACTGATTTTATTTTTAGATACGACAGATTTTGGGTGGGTACAGTAGATCTTTTCTGGACATTGCTGAGACACAGTTTATTCTGGGACTTTTTTTTTTTAACAGGAAACCACTGAGGAAAATCACACCCTCACCTTATAAACCTTCCTCCCCAGTTCTGATGAGCATTATGTAGATAAAAACTTTCCAGGCAGGTCTCAAACAGTAGCTGGTGTTGTATCACTGTTTAATTTGTTCCTCTTGGGAGAAAGTGGTACTTTCCTGCCTGTGAATGTTTGTGTTACTATGGTCCCCCAAAAGAACCAGCAGATGTGGACATGAGCTGCAGGAAGAGGCGGCGTGCACAGAGTGAGTGGGACAAAGAAAGGGCAGCAACCAGGATTAATATAGGTTTGGCCGTTTCACATGGAGAGGGTTAAAAGCAGCCAGAGGACTCGAACTGGATTCAGATGTGGCGTTCTTTCTCCTGTCTTGCCACATGTGTATAGTTTGTCTTCAAAATTAAGACAAAGCCCTTGGCTTCATTTTGCAGCTTCTCTCAAGGTTTTCTGTGAAGTTGTTAGGAGTGGCCTTTCACACCTTAGGCTGTTACCAGAACCTGAAAGTTGCTCTGAATGAGAAGCGCCTTCTAGGCTGTTTTTGTTTTATACAGATTTGCAAAGACACTTCTGTTGTCAGTAACGGTCCATTCACTTTGTTTATAGTAATTACTCTAATGTCTGTAGTGAGTCACTGAAGTGAAATGATGTGTCCAACAGAAACACCACAAGATACAGTATTGTTCAAAATAATAGCAGTACAATGTGACTAACCAGAATAATCCAGGTTTTTAGTATATTTTTTATTGCTACATGGCAAACAAGTTACCAGTAGGTGCAGTAGATTCTCAGAAAGCAAACAAGACCCAGCATTCATGATATGCACGCTCTTAAGGCTGTGCAACTGGGCAATTAGTTGAAAGGGGTGTGTTCAAAAAAATAGCAGTGTCTGCCGTTGACTGTACAAACACAAAACTATGTTGTACAAACGTTTTTGTTTCTAGGATTTAGCAATCCTGTGAATCACTAAACTAATATTTAGTTGTATGACCACAGTTTTTTATAACTGCTTCACATCTGTGTGGCATGGAGTCAACCAACTTGTGGCACCTTTCAGCTGTTATTACACTCCATGATTCTTTAACAACATTCCACAATTCATTTACATTTCTTGGTTTTGCTTCAGAAACAGCATTTTTGATATCACCCCACAAGTTCTCGATTGGATTAAGGTCCGGGGATTGGGCTGGCCACTCCATAACATTAATTTTGTTGGTTTGGAACCAACACTTTGCTCGTTTACTAGTGTGTTTGGGGTCATTGTCTTGTTGAAACAACCATTTCAAGGGCATGTCCTCTTCAGCATAAGGCAACATGACCTCTTCAAGTATTTTGACATATGCAAACTGATCCATGATCCCTGGTATGCGATAAATAGGCCCAACACCATAGTAGGAGAAACATGCCCATATCATGATGCTTGCACCACCATGCTTCACTGTCTTCACTGTGTACTGTGGCTTGAATTCAGAGTTTGGGGGTCATCTCACAAACTGTCTGTGGCCCTTGGACCCAAAAAGAACAATTTTACTCTCATCAGTCCACAAAATGTTCCTCCATTTCTCTTTAGGCCAGTTGATGTGTTCTTTGGCAAATTGTAACCTCTTCTGCACATGCCTTTTTTTTGGAGTGGCCAGCCCAATCCCCGGACCTTAATCCAATCGAGAACTTGTGGGGTGATATCAAAAATGCTGTTTCTGAAGCAAAACCAAGAAATGTAAATGAATTGTGGAATGTTGTTAAAGAATCATGGAGTGGAATAACAGCTGAAAGGTGCCACAAGTTGGTTGACTCCATGCCACACAGATGTGAAGCAGTTATAAAAAACTGTGGTCATACAACTAAATATTAGTTTAGTGATTCACAGGATTGCTAAATCCTAGAAACAAAAACGTTTGTACAACATAGTTTTGTGTTTGTACAGTCAACGGCAGACACTGCTATTTTTTTGAACACACCCCTTTCAACTAATTGCCCAATTGCACAGCCTTAAGAGTGTGCATATCATGAATGCTGGGTCTTGTTTGCTTTCTGAGAATCTACTGCACCTACTGGTAACTTGTTTGCCATGTAGCAATAAAAAATATACTAAAAACCTGGATTATTCTGGTTAGTCACATTGTACTGCTATTATTTTGAACAATACTGTACATGGCCACTCTTTGTTTTAGCCCATAAATGTCCCAGGGTAAATGTTGGCTACACATTTGTTGGACACTAAATGTGAAATGACCAAGGTTTGTGGCTACAATGCACAGAATCCACATATGATTTTCCCCCTAAAGTCATCATGGTTCCTTACAGACATTAAAATAATACTTGCATACTAATTGTAAAAGTACCTCTTTGCCCATGTGGCAAATATTTGAATACTACAATTGAAAAGCAGTTACCTACCTAACAAGTGAATATCTGAATGGTCAGCTGTCCGAGTCCAGCTCTAGTAAATATTGTTCATGTTAAATTCCTGACATGAGGTGTCTTTTACCTCAGTAAAAAATCCATTCACTATATGCCCAAGGAATGTTTCAGGTTCCCACATCACTTGCTCATGAGTGCACATCTTGGACTGACATTTGATGTTTGATCAGAGAAACCTCCCCCCTCAGCAGGTGGAAACAAACTGTACATAAATCACTATATGATGTATGGCAAGCAGCAGAGAGCACATTCTCACAGATCCCAGTCAGTTCAGTGTCATCTTTCAGCAGTGACCTCTGGTTTGTTCCCTGAGCTGACAGTGATTTCTACATTTCTGGTGTTTCGCTCCACCAGGTGAGTCGAGACTCAGCGTATACCTGGGCGCAGCAGGGCCGCAGCACCTTAGAGACTCTGTGGAAAGATCCACCATTTGGCAGGAAGAAGGTGAGTCTTCACTGTCAGTCACCTGCTCTGGTTAACTGTTGGCTTCCATCCTCGTGATTCACCGACTGGCAGCTCTGACGTTTGTGTCTTGTCTTTTTTGCGAAGTCTGAGAAGAAAGAGCAAACAGAGAGCAGCAACACAACCAGCTGAGATGACAAGAAGACACACACCTCTCCATCCTCCGAGATTTTCACGTCACAGTAACACACACCTGTGCGACTGCCATACATGTGCTCTTTAAATATTTTACACACAACTGAGCACAGATCAGGACTTTGACCACTTTTACCTCCACCCTGGTCATTTCTGAACACTTGTACCTGCTTCTAAGAATCAGGTTGAATCTGTTTTCTGCTTCTTTTCTGTGACCTGTCTAAACATCCATCATACTTGCAGCCAGCTCTTCCTCATTGTTTTGGTATTAGTTTCACAGACTGGTGCAGAGAGACGCTCAGAAACAAAACATCAATAAGAGAGAGAGTTGAAATAGTAGAGAAACGGATAAACGGACTGATAGAAAATTCATCAACCACTATTTTCATGCAGCTTCAAAATGTCAGCCATTTATGAGCTAAGACAAACTGGCCATTTTCAGACTGTTCACTTGTTTTGTTTCATAAAATCCCATGAAAAGCCTAAACAACACCACGTGTCCTACTAACAAGTCATGCCTGTTTACTGGGAACCTGACATGTCTCATTTGTGTGCCACACTGTTACAGAAATATGGGCACTGTCTATCTATGAACAGCTTCACAGACTGATAACGGTGGTGACTGAGCGAACAGCTCCACAGACTGATAACGGTGGTGACTGAGCATGCTCACACACAGGCTTCTGATTATGTGGCTTCGCTTGCTTGTTGCGTTACATGTCACAGTCTTTTGACATTAGACTGAAGTTCTTGGAGGAATTAATAATATCTTGGTTGTGAGTTTGATCAATGTGACAAGCAGTTGTCAGTTTATTAGGTACACCAAGCTAAAACTAAGTCACTGTAATCCAACTGTCCTGAAGTAAATCCACCTCCATGAAGGTGATCCTGTTCAGTTTGTGTTCATACTGTTTGAGATGTGTTGATTCAACTGTGTGACCATTGGTGGGTGCAGCTGCAGCCAGCTTAGCAACATCAGCAGAGGCTGAATGTAGATGGTGCTCAGTCTGCCTTGCGGACACTGTGAAAGGCAGTTTTAGTCTGTGGAGCTGTTTTATAAATCAACACAGTCTCAATTAGTAGATGAAAACCTTGAGTTTAACAGAAAAATTCAACAGTTCACTGTGTTGTAATACTGGTAAGTGGACAGATCTCTGACTCTGCCCTATGATTGTGCTCCTGAGTTCCATTTTCTCTTGCTCTGGGTGTGGAGGAGCGACTGCAGAAATACCAGAATTTCAATCAAATGATGATTTTAAGAACGACATATTCACCAGGCCAGTGTTTAGTGTTTATTTTACCAGATGTATTCAGGGGCAGCACACTGCGATACTGTTTGTCTATGACTATTGATGCACTATGTACAAATATGTTGCTATATAATTAAATCTAATGTCTGACTGAGCTGATGCTTTTCCTTATGAATTTTTGAATTTATTTTCTAATTATCAGTAATTTGTGAAAATACCAAAAAATGCCAGATTGAACATCTGTGACCCCCAGCACAGAGTATGAAGGCTGCTGGACACTGTTCGTCTTGACTGCAGCTTTGTCTCTGCCACCTGCTGTCGTTCACTTTCAGGGTGAGCTGGAGACTAATTCATCTCACAGGAGCATCGAGTTAAATCTCTGAAAAAAGGATTTTGTTTCAAAGCAGGTTTCAAACCTTTACAAGTCACAGATTTGTAACTGAAAAATGGGAAGAAGTGATTTCAGACCTTTCAGATCTTATGTTCAAAAAGTTTTAAACTTTTTTTTGATTTAAAACCACAGATTACACTGTCAAATTTGATTTTAGGTTTAATGCCATGCAATGTGACCCCAGTTTCAAATTGGTCATTTTATTGATTGTTTTACTTGTGCAACATTGTCAGGGCCGTACTTTTTACTTCTAACGTTTTTACTTGCAACACATTTACAGTTAATACATTTTCATCTTGAGTCCAGTAATCATATAAGCCATTTATATTAAAAAGGAGTATTTTTATGTTTAAGTGTTGGTTTAAGTATAAAATGGTTTTCAATGTTTTTACCTTCGCCATAAAAACAGGCCATGTGACAGAATGCTGCACATGACCATTCCTCTGCCTCCCCATTGGATGAGAGGGGGCCAAAGGGTGTCACAGTGGAACTGACCAACCGCGTTGCAGCGTGTGCCTGGTATAAAGGCCCGGATGTAAACAAAGGACCGTGCACTTGAACGGTAGCGTTTACTGGATATCTTGTCGAGACAAACACGTCCTGACCAGAGGCTGACTGTGGAGAAAAAGCCACTCTGGAGCGAATGAAGAGACATCCGATCTTTCACTTCATATACAGAGGACTGCAAACGAAAGGGAAAAAGAGTAAAATAAGAAAATGGAGTACAAATTACGAAAAGCTGAACCCAGAGATGTGTCTGACATCTTACGACTGGTGAAGGTAAATTAGGACCAGACTCTGGGTCAAAAACCACGTCACCAAATTACGTAGAGGAATCTGCTGTTTACCATGTTTATGTCGGAGTATCACAGCAGTGTAGCTGTAGCTGAAGCCCAGTGCTGTGTCCACTGGTCATTAAAGGCTATAAACTGTTGCGTTAACCAGTTCTTGCTACCATGCTAACTCTGAGGGGTACACGCCATGCTTAGTGTTTACATAGATGGGTTGAACCGCCATGTGGTGGCGATGTTCTCTTGATGTGGCCGATCGCTGGGTGTGCGCGTGTGTAGAGAGAGGGGAGATACGCGTATGTTGTAGGACTATGGTTCTTGTTACCATACTGACTCTGAGAGACGAGACAGTCCAAGTAACTTCAAAACAGTGCTGATTTATTCAAAGGATCACAGGTAAAATTAACATTACACGCTCAGGTATCTTGCACCTCCAAACTGC
>NW_018128242.1:19721-23282 GCF_001952655.1 Monopterus albus | reverse complement strand
CCTTTTTGTCATATGGAGTGGCATTGGAAAATGATGCCGCTAATGACATCTGGCATTTTGCTATTTGAGGTTGCGCCGTTGCACTTGACTTGTTTTCGTCTCTTATCTTTGAGCATTCTTCCCATTCTACTTGGTGTCCTTGTCGCAAATGTTGGAATAAATTAGTGGTGCTGCCACTGCCGGTTGCAACAGACTTTCGGCATATTTTGCATTTGACAAAAGTTTGTTCGACGTCTTACCTCTCAAAGCCTAACCATTTCCAAACCACAAAGGAAACGTTACTAGTACCTTTTTTGGCACAAGGTGATCTTGATGTGAAGAGCCACCCATCTCCATGATGTTTTTCTATAGCCTATTACGTTCCTTCATAGAGTGCTCTCACACGTAAGCGGTTAATTAGGCGCGCCATCATGTGGTCGGACAATATTGCCTTTTAATTATTCTGCCATTGGTGCAATGACAAGTATTTTTTTTATTATAATTAAAAATCGCGAGACAGTCACAGCTCAAACGCTGCTTGCTCAGCTGTACAAAGGATTCACAGAGATCCAACCTGTGTTTACCCAACCACTCTGTCATATTGAAATCAAACATAAAATAATACCTGCACACCCAGGGGTTTTTTTTATAAAAAGAAACCAGTCACAAATGGCTGCTCTGCCACAATTATTCTGAACGGAGTAGTAGTGAAACAGATAATCTTGTAGTTAGGGAAACAGAGAACAGAGACACTCCTCCTGCCTGAGATAGAGTAAAGTATTAAATAAGAAGATTGTCAGAAGCGCCAGTCAGTCTTGGTTACAAGGTCCAGTCAGTCAGTCAGTCAGTCAGTGTTCCCCCGGCCCTCGGGGCCAGGTCTACGGTACAGTTTTCAAGGCAGCAGTCCCATCCTCTCTTCTTCTCTCTAACCCAGCTATCCTAGTCTTTTATCTGCTCACACTCACACAGCCCTCCATGGCCTGAGCCATGAAGACGCGGTCCCATGCCAGCTACCCATACACACCTTCTTCCGAGCATTGTCTAAAATGTCCAGTACATGAACTTCTAGGATGTTTACCCATAGGTTAAACAAGGGGGACCCAGCCCAAGATATTCTTGCTTGCACCAGAAACAGATCAAGCTTCCGTAAACACTTAGCTCAGCCTTACATAACTATTACAAATAATATCTATATATGAAGTACATACCGTTACCTGTGGAACCTTGTTTATTTTTAGCCACTACAGTCCCTCCTCCCATACTTTTTAAACTATGGGACTTCGGAGCTCAAAATATGAAAAATCAAAATATGACCATGTTGGCCTGAGACTTCTAAACTCTAACAGTCGTAGTTAAACATTCACCTCTTGCTGCATCTAAAGTTAAATCTAAAATAATTTCCTACTACAGAACTAGCCACTCCTCAATAAACCTTATTTCTCACATACTCTAATGAAACCTAACTTAAACAACTCAGTCAGTCAAGTCTCTAGCTTCTCACACCTTTGCAAAGTTAGTAGTGATTAACTATGGTGAACAAATCAGCTGTATAAAATGACACATAATTTCCTATTCATAACAGATTCAGACAAATGAACAAACATGAACATAAAGGTAAACAACAATAAACAAAAATAAACAACCAGCATGAGGTGACTGTTTCCCTTGTAAGATAAAAGTTCATGACAGAAACATTCATAAACACATATATCTGAATACATCACTTCCTGATCAAATACTAATACTTCCTAATACGAATCAATACTGATCAATGAGCCCAAGTAACACTACAAGTCACTAAATAAACCTTATCTTCCTACCTCATCCAAAAAGGAAAATAGAGATCAACTTTTATGACAGACAAACTTTTGATTTAACAGAACAATTTTACACCAAACCATCTCCCTACACTCTAAAAAACATGCTTGTACGCACTATAAGTACTGCTTTAGCATGACGGATCTCTCTACTTTCTAATTTCTAAGTTCTAATTTGCTAATTTCCTAATCGCTTTCCAATTGAACGTATAACACACTGAGAATAAACAGTCATAGAAAAGAAAGAATAACTGACCAGGTGATCCTCTTTCCCACACACATAACACACAGTTTCAATGACACACATGTCTGTACTGTAAAACAAACAGCTTCAATTCTGCTACAACTCTTGCTCACTCCACATCCAGACAAAAACCCAACGGGCGAAATTTCTGGACGATCCCCATTCTTTTCTTTTGAGATGTAAAAACCCCAATGATGATGAATGCTGGGAAAAAACTCTTCTTTTTGGGTGATCACCAACAAGGCCTGCAGTGAACCTGATTGTAGGAACCAGACGTAGTGTAAATCCTGAAACTGAATTCAAAATATAACATAACTGTAACACAAACATTTGTACTGTAACTAAACTACTTGTATAAAAGCTCTGGCCAAAAATTTTCTGCTGAGAGATGAGCTGAAAATATGAAAATACTCAGTGACAATTAAGTAGTGAATATATGAATGACAAGGTATTAGTAACTGCTATGCATGAATTGTGTGCAGTATAAAAATATAATGTCCAAGTCCATTGTCCTTTAATCAGTTCAGTTCCTTGCAGTTTCACTCTGTCACCACCTGCTTTCTTCCATCCTCACCGGCTGCAATGTCTCTCTCTCGATTTCTCTATGCATGACTGATCTCAGTACCTCTGACTTGCACTCCCTCCTCATGAGTGTCAAATGGATGAGAACACAGCTGGGTCATAATCAGTATTGTCATCAAGGGGAGCATCCGCTTCACTCGAACTCCCTCCTCATCCAAGGAGTCCCTTGGATCACATCTTCTCCTTATCGAATCAGGATCAGCTCCAGGCCATCTCTGTCCTTGGGGACGTTCACACCATGTACAGGCCTCTTTCGCAAAGGGGTTTCTCCTCCTCCGGGGCACCGTCACGTACACAACATCTCTTGCTCTCACTTTGGACTCTCCATCCTTTTGGGCCTCTTTGTCCTGCAAAGAGGAAACGCAAACAACACAGACCACACAGGAGCAAATACTCCTGCACATAGTATTGACTAGTCTAACATAAAATCTAATTTCTCTATCAGGATGTCAAAACTTGTATTAACATTACAAAGTAGCACTCTATAGGCTACCCTTAAACCTCCTAACTTTAGATCGGAACAACCTTTTAGCAAATGGTAAAAATTTAAAACTAAAATATTTTTATCTGGCTTTCATCAGAAGGTGACAAGTGTGGGTTTAAGGGCAAATCTGTGACTTCTGTGGGAAAAGATTTTAACATCCATACATGCAACCCAGGGAGGGTTAACACACACTGAGCAGAAAAACGCACAAAAACTACAAGAACTATCATTTATCCATTGTCAATAAGAAGAAAAGTCTTATAAGCAGAACAATGTACTAGCATCTACTAGATCTGAATAAAGCATCTAATTTAGGGGGATTTGTCGGGTTTTCCCTATGTAATAATATTGATAACAGTAAGGTCTAGACCTTACTTTGTAAAGTGTCCTGAGATGACTTTTGTTGTGATTTGGCGCTATACAAATAAAATTTGATTTGATTTGATTTGATTTGA
>NW_018128242.1:16003-18867 GCF_001952655.1 Monopterus albus | reverse complement strand
GTTTCCAAAAGCTAAAGCTTCTCTGCTTTCTGTTTCTCAACCATTTACTAGGTTTCTCTATTTCATATATTGGTACATTAAGTTTATTGTTACTGAGTTAAAGGGTTTGATATCAGGACTTTAAGATCCAGGTAAAAATGACATGTGACCCTCACACTCTGTAAAGCTGAACCACGCCTAAAAAGAGAAGACAAAAACTAAATCAATCAAAATATAATTAAAACATCATATAACCATGATCCTCCAATGATCAGCGTCCAAAACATGAAAGAACCCAATAAACATAAATGAGAAGCCACATTTCAATTATTTCAGATAAATTGTCTTTAAAAAAAAAAAAAATTTTACATAGTCTGGAAGAGAGAAGGCCAGTATGTACTGTAACAATGATTAATTCAACAATTCATGTTCAACTCCACAATAGGTATTTTCTTACCATGGTCGGTCCAGGAGCCTCAGCTACTTTGTCTTTAACTGTAAGAGGACACCACTTGTCCCTCCTCTGACCAGCTGTCCATATATTTCACCTGTTCCTTACAGTACAGTAATTTATGCCATGAAACTTTGTTCCTATTCAGCTAACATTGTTAGAGAGTCATGAAGCAAACAATCAAAGAGTCATGAAGTCCTGGTGACACGTCTCATAGTCCAGTACATCATTTCCTCAATGTACTGGGGGACAGTACATGAGATCTTACCTGCCAATTTCCTCATATAATCCTGCTAAATTTATTAAACACATGAGAACAGCAACACTCTGAAAGATGCCTAACATAAGTCATTCATATTAAACCACTTGACCTCAGGTGGAACATCCAACAACAGTGCATGTAGATTTGGAACTTCAATTTAAAATGCACTACAATCTCAATTAAAGATCTACAAGAATTAACACATTGCTTAGATAATGTAGAGGATGTACTAATTTACACTTGCGTTTGTCCACTATCACTACTGGCAAGATTGAAGTATTACTGCATAAATTTTGCTACATAATCATTGACCCTATATGTTTTAACCCATAGTCTATATTTACCACAAAACATGTGAAGAGCTGTTTTCCCTTTTTTCTTTCTTCTTATTGGCGCCACCTATTTCTCTATTATGATAAGGGAAAATTATATTTGAACCTTCTCTTTCTTAAATCAAATATATGAGTGTACTTGTGTGCTTGTTCCCTTCAGGTTGGTGGGGAGTTCCTGCCTCAAGTGGCGGAGTTCAAGTATCTTGGGGTCTTGTTCACGAGTGAGGGAAGGATGGAACGGGAGATTGACAGGCGGATCGGTGCAGCTTCTGCAGTAATGCGGTCGATGTACCGGTCCGACTCACTCTTTGTCTTTCGCCCCCACAGCATTTTGGTTTTGTGCAGTCAGAACCACAATGTCACATTCCAGCCACCAGTTCTTGCAGCTCAGCAGTCTTTCCTTGCTCTGGAACTGCAGGAAATAGAGTTTGAAGAAGTCAGCAAGATTCACACTGTCTTTATTGTTGTCCCTGTGATGAATACTTAAGAGGGGGACCCTGCCCCTTGTTCATAGGTCCCCATGCCCCAGGGTGCCCCTGTTGCCCCGGGGCCAGTCTGCCACAAGACTACTCAGGGCACCTGTCGCTCACATGCCCCCACTTTCCACAGTGGAAGCACCTTGCTCTTTGGCCTGCAGGAAACCTTCTTGTCCTCTGAGGCCTTCCAGCCCACCCCCCCTGGCTGTGCGTATATTAGCTGGGGGATGACGATGGCAGGCACTAAAGATGGAGGGGATCTGGCTGGCTCAGCAGGAGTCACAAGCACAGGCACCTTTTTCTTCCATCCTTTTCCAGCCGGGGAACAAAGCACCCCTTTACGTTGGTGTGACATTGGATGAACAGAATGGGGGAGTTTGGGTGTAGCTCCCCCTTGGTCATAACTCACCTCAGCTTCCGGCTTTGGTCTGGGGATGGGCACCCGTGTAGTACCAGATGGAGCAGAGCAGAGCACCTCCCCGTTTGCCACCTCACTGCACTCATGGTCTGTCTTTCTCTTCTTCCTGCACAAACTTCACAATCTGATTATGAATCTCAGTTAAACGTCTGGGATTTTTACCAGAAAGCTTTAATGCTTTTATATATATGTCAAGCAAATCAATTATTTCATCTTTCAGCTTGTCCAACCTGGGCTGTTTTTTCACTCATAATTTCAGCATGACTACTAAATAATTGCAAGACAGCAAGTTCTCGTTCATGTTTGCAAACACGCTTTGCAGATTTATCTTTAGCCTTATAATTAATTATCAGCATTTTCATCTCATCACGCAAGTGTCGCGTTCTCCTGTTCCACTTTTGAGATACTTTATAAATTTCCTCCGCCAGCAACGGATTTTTATTCCCAATCACTATGACTGGAGACGTGTTTATCATGACTTCTTAGGCAGTCACGTCTTTCAAAATACACCTATTTTTGACTATGATCAACTAAATTGGAGGAATGCATAACTGTAAAACATGCAACCGACCACAAAACTAATTTTTTCAAACCCTCTTTTAAACTCTCTGTTTCAACTCAAATTAGATTATATTCACTTCCTTATCATTACCCATGTTCCAGTATAAGGCACTGAAAATGCAGTTCAGCAACAGTTTAAAGCTACTACTTTAGACTTTACCAATGTAGAAAACTGTTTAAATTTACATCCTATCTTACTGCCTTAAGCTTAACTCTCTCCCTCCTCTGTGTCTCTGTGCACGTTTACGTCACAGACACACAGAACTGCTCAGGGGGAGGGCAAGAGGTGGAGCAGACGGCACTGACCAGCACTGACTTCCAGTTTTCCAGTTTGTATCCGACTGGTGAAAGTGAGACTAAAAAAAAAAAAATTTACAGGCAGCAG
>NW_018128242.1:9975-15969 GCF_001952655.1 Monopterus albus | reverse complement strand
CCTCATGCATCGACCACAGCAACAAAAAAAACCTACCATTTTAATAGTAGGTTGTAACTACAAGTGCAATAGCCAATGTTCAACAGTCATGTACTACTAATATTAAGAAATAGTTATTCATATAAACAAGTCAAGTCAAACTTTGTTTTATCTTTGTCCCAGGAGCTCGCAAAATATGAAGAGATGGAGCACCAGGTTAAGCTGACTGAGAAAGGTGAGCTCTTAAGTTACCACCTTCTGTCTCACATTGTGTGTACTATTCCTCTTGTACTTAAAAATTTATTTCCTTGCAGATCTCCTTGAGGACGGTTTTGGTGACACCCCATTTTACCATTGCATCATTGCTGAAATCCAAGGAGAGAACAGCAGTGATGGTATGAAACGCTCCACCTACACTTAAACACACACACACACACACACACACACACACACACAAATGAGTGCAGCCTCTTTGCATAACGTTCAGCTAGGTGGCCAAAACAAACAGGTTAGCTTTAGATACTAACACATCCAGAAGGGAGAACACCACATCTGGATCCAGTCTGAGTCCTCTGGCTGCTTTTAACCCTCTCCATGTCAAACAGCCAAACCCATGTTAACCCTGGTTGTTGCTCTTTCTTTGTCCCACTCTCTCTGTGCAAAAGATGTCACCTCTTCCACTCTGGCAGCCACTGGTTCAGACTTTTAGCTGCCCAGATCTCCTCCATGGCTGTTTGACATGAAAATGCAATACATAAAGTAAACTCAGATGCTGTAAATGTGCATTACATACAGCAGGACGACACCATAGACCATGAACATGAAATGTTTGTTGTACCAAGTCTTTGTCCAAATATGCACGTACGTAATGGGTCAAGACAGATGACTCTGATGTAGTACGGTGACTCTACGTGTAAGTACAACACATACAAATATATGTATACAATATACATCAAAATAATATGTATAAAAATTGTTATATAATACACCATATATTTATATTTTAAACTTAAGTGAGACAATGAATAAATTCATCTTCATCCAAACTTCCTATGTGTCACTCCAGATCCCAAGGTGTTGGGTTTTGCCATGTACTACTTCACCTATGACCCCTGGATTGGAAAGCAGCTCTACCTGGAGGACTTCTATGTGATGGATCAGTACAGAGGTAACCGCAGCACCTCCAGTCCCACATTACCTGCTTCATAGCAGCGTCTTTATTGATGAGCTCTGTCTTTACAGGGCTGGGCATCGGCTCCAAGATCCTGCATCACCTCAGTGATGTGAGTATGTTGACTCAACCTACACTCATGTTGACCCAACTGATGCACAGCACCTCCTGTTCAATGATCTGACCTCTCCATAGGTGTCGACTGCTGCTGCAGTTTCCTCGTTTGTCTCAGCTGCATTAGTGTCATCTTGTCTGATTCTCAAGTGATTGTAGATGAATTTAGTTTTTAATCCTGTTTCTTCAGAGAAGTGCTAACGTCAGATGAGAGAATGTCACTGAATGCAACCTGTCACGAATCTGAACCATCTTCAGAACAGGATGTTCAAACTGTTTCACTGATCACTGCTGCAGGTTGCTGAATAAGACTTAACATCGAGATATTTGCTCATTTAGTTTTTATTCAGTTCTTGTTGTCAAATGCTACTTTTTTTATTTTGTTTTAGTCTCATTTTTGTCATTGAAACGGTGACAGAGTCACGGAGCTTAGGCTCAGTTTGAGACTGAGGAAAAAGGTTTAAAGGCTTGAATGTTTTTAAATAAAAACTTAACATTAGAGATTTAAAATATTTAAAGTTAAGCAAAACTTAATAAATAGGAGATTTTTGTACAGTGAAAGTGTATTTGTGTGTTACTCTGTTGTGTCTATCTGTGGGGGGCTGTGCAGCTCCTACAGCAGCTGACTCACCTGATCCACATCCGTGCTGCGGTGACACACGTCACTAAAGGGATAAAAATTAGGAGAACTTAAATCGATAAAAACTAAACAAAACTAAACAAAAAAAAAACAGCAAAATAAGAACAGCCCAAATCTGCAAGCCCGTTTTCATGTCACTGTCAAACACGTTCTTTCAGTTCTTTGGACTCATTTTGACGTTTTATTGCATTTTAACACAAACAGTTTTACAGACTTGAGGTGTGGAGTTAAGTTTCACTGTGGGAAATGTATAAAGGACTAAAATCTTCTACTCTGCTACTTTAATTTTTGAGCACACTGACTGACTGGAACCCTTCTAACTCTGCCTCTTCCAGCTGGCGATGAAGACACGCTGCACCGGCATCATGTTTGTGGTCGCAGAAAACAACGCGCCAGCGGTCCAGTTCTACAAGCGACACGGTGCCGAGGACCTCTCTCAGGAGGAGGGCTGGAGAGTGTTCCGGTTTGACAAGAACAGCCTGGTCAGGATGGCCGGTGGAGCCGAGGAGTGACGGAGGCCAAGAGGCGTTTTCTCAAACAAGGGTTGGTTCCGTATGCAGGTCACTGTTAATAAAGCTTTTGTTTGTTTCTTATTCACTTTTGTCAGTTTGAAATGTCTTTCTCGGTCATTTATGTTTAAGCTTTTATTAACCTTTGTCATTAAAATGAACTTTTGTTTCTCTTTTAATTATTGGTGTGAATTATGACCTGCTGCAAATAAAAGGGAATATATAGAGCAGTAAACATACATAGTCCGTTTTGTTTTCAGTTTTGCCTTTGCTTCACATGTGGATTTGACATATTGCACTGTTTGTTTTTTTTACTGATGAGTGGTTGTTTCCAAAAGTATAGTTCACAGATGACTGTGATGTTTTTTGACTGTTGACCTGAGAATATAAGGCCATTTGAACATCATTTTGCAAACTGCATTGTTTAATAATGCACCCCAGGAGAAACGCCTTTTTGTGATAATGTATAATTAATAATTAGTTAAGAATTGAAAACAGATTTTTCTTCCCGGGTAAACTGATTTTTGATTGATAACTGTGTGCAATAGTAATGTAAATAGAAACTGAGTACATAAAACAATAGGGTGTGTGTGACTGGGCCTGGCTTCAGGTAACACAGAAGTTTTATGCGCAGTTCAAGTCAAAGAGCAGCGTTAACTGGGCCTGAGCCTGGATAGAAGGTTAAAGTGTTCAAGGTGTCGCGACGGGTCCATCAGAACATCCAGGTAGGAACAGTTTATGTATGAAATAGCAGCCTCTCATTAACTGTCCTAACAAAAAACATAGCTGGTTCATTTATCACATGCGGAAAAACTGAAGCGGAACAACCACAGTCAAGGCCTGTTTGTGCATTACAACAGATCTGTGCTCCTTCCGTGTTTAAATATTAGGGTCACCTCTTCAGGATCATGGTTTGGTCGGGACATGGAGCAAGTACCATCCCACCACCTGTCAGTGTTGGACAGGATTCAAACGCAGAACCAGACTGGAGGGTTGGGGCAGGGTGCGCATCCACATCAGGTCAAAATAGCTCAACTGAAAACTTCATAGTGAATGATCTTTATTCTCCATTAGGCCTAATAGCACTGACATTATGTTGTCAGTCCTCGCATGTAATTAACATTAGTAAAAGCGAAAGAAACGAAGAAGACAAATAAAGGTAAGAAAGTGCAACTGATTCAAGATTTGATGCCATAAGGAAGGAAAGGAGATAAGGAATCAAGTGATGTCCGGTGATAAATCTTTTGTTAACTTGATATAGATTGTATTTATTTTCTCGGGCATAATCTAAATATGCTGTCTTTAAATCATATTGAGGCCATAACACTGAACCTACTAATGATGTTTTAACACTACAAAATGCCGGTTAAACATCAGCAACACAAGTTTAGTCCTTTTCCTGTTGTACTTTCCATCTATCACTTTTAATCATTTTAAGTGTTATTCAGTACAATATTTGTGTCTTTGCTCTTTTAATCGACATTAAGGTTAATGAGATTTTTTTCTGCTAATAAAACAAATGTAATGTAACAGTTCATCTGTAAGCACAAGCAGAACTGACACACTTATGGCAGATATGAATTTTTCTTCATTTCTCAGGGTCAAGCAACAGGTGAATAAGAGAGAAGCCAAAAGAAGATGGTGGAGGAACAAAGTCTAAACATGTTTTAATAGGGATACGCTAAAAAGGAGAGAAGATGTAAAGGAGATCCAACCAAAAGCACCAGTGTTCCTCCACTGGAGGAGAAACACCAGAGAGAACGAAAAGACGCACCGATATATTACATGACAAACATTCACGTCCAACTTTCCCCTCACAAAAGGCCAGTCACCCAGACTTGGATGATGATCACTGGTCAGGGCCGTTTTCTGTAAGAAGTTATCAGAATCAGAATCAGCTTTATTGGCCAGGTGCGACGGACACACGTGGAATTTGACTCAGGTACATTGGCTCTCAATGTGCACAACAGTAAACCAGCACAAGGCTGTGTAATATAACAAAATAAGCAGTATTAACAGCAACAAACATTGCAAAATAAGCTGTGTAAACAAGCAGTAAACAATGCAGACAACAAAGGAATGTTTGTTCTTATTTTTATTTATCTCATTTCAACAGAGTACTTAAAACTAGAGGCCTGTATGAGTCTGTATAATCTGTACAATGTATATTTACAGGTATTGCACTGAGGGTTATTGTCCAGTCATACTGTTGTGGGTTAAATGTTCATCAGCGTGACAGGCTGGGGGAAGAAATTGTCCCTGTGCCTGGTTGTCTTGGCGCACAATGACCTGTAACGCCATCCAGAGGGGATGAGTTCAAACAGATTTTGTCCGGGGTGTGAGGGGTCTGCAGTGATCCTCTCCACCCTCCTTTTGACCCGTGCGGTGTACAGGTCCTCCATGGGGGGCAGGCTCACACCAATGACCTTTTCTGCAGTCCTGACTATTCGCTGGAATCTGTTCTTGTCCTGTTTGGTTGTGGAGCCAAACCAGACAGTGATGGAGGTGCAGAGGACAGACTCGATGATTCCTCTGTAGAACTGTATCAGCAGCTCCTGAGGCAGGTCGAACTTCCTGAGCTGGTGCAGGAAGTGCATCCTCTGCTGTGCCTTCTTGATGATGGTCCTGATGTTGGATGTCCACTTCAGGTCCTGGGAGATGGTGGAGCCCAGCAACTTGTAGGACTCTACTGCTGATACAGTGCTGCCAAGTATAGTGAGTGGGGGTAAGGTGGGGGGGTTCTTCCTGAAGTCCACTGTTTTGAGCGTGTTCAGCTCCAGGTTGTTGCGGCTACACCACAGGACCAACTGCTCAACCTCCCGTCTGTAGGCTGTAGGCTCGTCATGGTCTTAGATGAGACTAATGACCGTTGTATCATCAGCAAACTTTAGGAGCTTGACATTGTATCATCAGCAAACTTTAGGAACTTGACAGAGTGTAGAGTGAAAACAGCAGAGGGGAGAGCACACATCCCTGGGGGGTGCCTGTGCTTATTGTCCGGGTGCTGGATGTGGTTTTCCCCAGCCTCACCTGCTGCTTCCTGTCTGTCAGAAATATAAATCCACTGACAGGTGGGGGCAGGCACAGTGAGCTGGGTCAGTTTGGAGTGGAGGATGTCCCGGATGATGGTGTTGTTAGATATTAGTAAATCCGTCAGATAATTGTTAAACATTAATGTTAGTATTGCAATTTAGTAAGATTCAAAGTCTGCTCTAGTCTGCTCTGTTTCAAGGTTAGCAGTAAGCCATGACACCAATTGTTTTTTTGTTTTAATCTTGTGTAAGAATTATGTCTGAATGGATGTTTTAGTTATACATCATGCCTACAACATACACACACACATGGAATTCTTCATTTTGTTATGTCCAGCTGCTCCAAGCATGCGGAGCTCTAGATAAAAGAAGGAGACGTCGGACTGTCTCCAACTCCTGATGTTTTTACAGCTGTCTGTGTAAGGGGCTAGCCCAAAACTGATAGATGTATTAGACTCTGTGTTTCCAGGTGCTTTTTTCCCTGCTCTTCTCCAGCAGCTTGTCTGAAGGAGGGAGCCCTGGGTTGTGTTCTGTAATCCTTTTATATAT
>NW_018128242.1:0-1134 GCF_001952655.1 Monopterus albus | reverse complement strand
TTTTTTTTTTTTTGTAAATAAACCAGCACTAAAATCAAGAAAGACGGACTCCTTCCTTACTCAGATCTGTCCAGTAAAAGAACTGGGGTATAACAACTTGGTGTCGTGACCTTCGGAATTGGCTGAATTCTGAGTTGGATTCCAGTCGGGAGTGAACGGTCTCACTGATCAACATTTGCCGACAATAATAACAGGTGAGCAGGAAACCTTTTACACAGAATTCCTGCATATTGGACCTTACAAAATTTTATTGATCTGTGTGGATCCGATCCAAAATTGAGTGATTACAGTACGGGTAAGATAACACTTTTATTTTGAAATATGCTGGTGCTGTTGTTTTGTGCCACATGTAAAAGTTACAAGCACATAGTCTCATTTGAGGAATAGACGTAAGTGCCCTAGTTACAAATTGATGATTATCAGAGATGTAAAATTCACATTAATAAGTGATAACCACAAATTTTGACAGTTGTCTCCAAAATTATTTGGATTTTTGCTCCGGTGAGAAGGCTGGCCTGCTGAAGGCGGATGTCAGAGGCAGAGCCGTTCTCTAAGCAGAGCACATTCCTGAATGCCTAAATATTTATAAGATGGTCACTGCTAACTGTTAAATGCCTAATGAGGGCACAGGGAAATATTTATTATTTTTAATATCTGTGTGCTTGCGTGGGTTTTCTCCCAGTACTCCGGCTTCCTCCTACAGTCCAAAGACATGCAGCTTAGGTCGATTGGTGTCTCTAAATTGCCCATAGGAGTGCGTGTGCGTGCGTGTGTGTGGTTGTTCGTCTATGTGTTAGCCCTGCAATGGATTGGCGACCTGTCCAGAGTGTACCCTGCCTTCGCCCGATTGCCGGCCGAGATTAGCTCCCTATTCTAATCTTTTTTTCTTGCACAAAAAAAAATTAAATCACCATCACTGAAAAATAAACACCACTGAGCATCAGCACTAATCTATGGGGATGCTTTTTGTGCCCATGTGCTCTCATCATTTCCCAGGAATATCACCAAATGGACATCCTTTCACAAACACGGTGCGGACCCCGAACACCATCATCACACTGTGGTCACAGTGTACCAGGGCACTGGGACTGACGGTGTATTAGGTGGAATTAAAACAGAACTGTTAATTGGGTG
>NW_018128241.1:355951-356238 GCF_001952655.1 Monopterus albus | reverse complement strand
ACACTAGCCATGCAGAAAGAGGGCACCTGAAATACAACAAATCAGTGGACGACGTGCACGGAGAATTCTGAGAACAAAGCCAGTCACAGATCCATGTTAACTGACTAACACCTCAGATCTATCCTGAGAATAGCCACAACAAAACTAACTGCAGACTTTGATGCACTGGCTAAAAAGGGAGACCAATGACACTGTTCACACTGAAACTGAAGGTTTATTTCTCTACTGTGTTGTGAAAAATATGCAATTTGGAGAATACTTTGTACAGTAAGCCTTGCATATTCATG
>NW_018128241.1:350991-355823 GCF_001952655.1 Monopterus albus | reverse complement strand
CCATACCTATTGCTCTTCTGGTTATTTGTTTTTCAGAATGCAGAGCTGAAGTTCAACTTTGGAGCAGAAGGGTTTAAACATCCACCTAAACCTGAGTTTGTTGCCCTGGATCAAGCATCAGACGGTCACACAGTCAAATCTTCACAGACAGGTGTGTCTCATTTCGGGTGCAGAGAAGAATCTCTATGTAATGGCAAGATAAAAATCCTACAGTTATAAAAACATAATTTGATGTTAACCCCAAATTCAGCTTTGATAATGTAGTTATACATTTCACAATAAATTCCCACCTTTACTTGAATTTTTCTTTAATGGGTACAAAATCTTCTTTTGACTTTAAAAGACCACCAAATATTTTTTTCTGATTAATTCCTTTGCTGTCTCCTCTTTCTGTTCAGGCAGTGCTAAAGTCAGTCAGGTGAAAGCATCATCCAACGCACCCAAAGCCCTGATCATCGAACCATCTAAGGAATTAGCTGAGCAAACTCTGAACAATGTTAAGCAATTTAAGAAATATGTGGACAACCCCAAACTCAGGCAGGTTACTGAGTGCACTTTGACACTGGCATAAATTTGCTGAAAATTAAATTGTTTTAAGTGTTGCTAATGTGCTGTATTTGTGTGCATTTCCCAGTGTATTTGTAATTCCAATTTGAGACCAGCAGATGGAACCAGTGCTCAAGTAAAAATGTAGTCATCAGTGTATAATCTGTTCTTCTTGCCACTGCAGGGAGTTGCTGGTGATTGGTGGTGTGCCTGCCAAAGAGCAGCTGTCTGCCCTGGAACAGGGGGTATGTGATATTTAATGTCTCATACAAATACTCACTTTATTTTTAGTAACTGTTAAACACAGAATCCATTCAGTTTTTACTAACAAACTTTTTATTTTCCTTTCTTTTTTGCACTATGTTGCTCCCTGTTCATTGTTTCTACCTCCTGTGTGTCATCTTTGTCTTGTGTTTCATCAAGTTGACATTGTGGTGGGAACACCGGGCAGACTGGATGACCTTGTATCCACTGGGAAATTCAGCCTGTCCCAAGTTCGCTTTCTGGTCCTGGATGAGTGTGTATGTTCAACACATACAATTTAAAAACTCCTAGGTCCTGTTACATCAGAAGACATCCCACAAGAACAGCAAGAATGGTTACAAGAAATATGGGAATGGCCACTAAATAATGAAGGAGATGAAATAAAATTTTATTTGTATAGCGCCAAATCACAACAAAAGTCATCTCAGGACACTTTACAAAGTAAGGTCTAGACCTTACTGTTATCAATATTATTACATAGGGAAAACCCAACAAATCCCCCTTGAACAAGCACTTGGCGACAGTGGGGAGGAAAAACTCCCTTTAACGAAAGAAACCTCTGACAGACCCCGGCTCTTGGTGGGCGGCCTTCTGCCTCGACCGGTTGGGGTGAGTGGATAGAGGAGAGACAAAAGAAGAAAAGCAACAAGACACAACAATCAAACACTGATCAGGTCGATGTGGCCGGTGACTGCTCGTCAGAGACATAGAGCTCCAGGGCCAGGGCAACCTGCAGAAAGGTACAGGGAGAGAGAGAGGACACACTACGGCCGCCGTTCGGATCAGAACACGGACAGACTGTTCATGTGTCGCATGAACAAGCGACTCTGCTCTGAGAAGTTGTAGTAAACGCCGGGCCCAGTTCAACCAGTGTTCAAGTCGTCCACGTTGTCTGAAAGGTGCACGTTCACCACTGTTTTAGTTGTGAAGTTCAAACAAGTCACATGTTGCAAAACTGACAAGTTACACAACAGGCTCATATATTTATACACACAGTACAAAATCCAATTCTGTTTACAAGAAATGTCTCATGTAAATAAACTCAGCTGAGTGGGATCTGTTTGCTGGCATGTGACGGGTTTTATCTTATGGTTTTATACACGGTCAGTTTGATCATAGTTTTACAAAGTAGTTCAAAGTACTTTGTCTAAATAACTTTAGTTTACCAGACTCCATTTCTCTCTAGAGGAGCTGTGCTGTAGTTTAACTTCTTCCAGTGTGAAGTAATTGATAGTTTGCAAAACACATGTTCACAGTAGTTTCCTCAAGACTGGTGATCATGTTCCATTGATGTTAGAAAGATCACATGCTGCCGTTTCTGTCCTGTTGTTGTGTAACATGCTGAGTTTGCAAAAAAAGTTTGTTCACATTCCAGCTCTCTCAATACTCTTTACTTTCACTCTCTCCGTGTTGGCAGCAGGTCTTTCCTCCATGTGAAGCTTTGAGAAGTGCCAGTTTTTCCTTATTTCTTCCCAGTGAAGGAGGCGACCCTACTGACAGACACTCTGAGGCCAGTGGACAGTGTTGTTGTGTAAAGAGCTGTAACAGAGCAAAGATCCACAACATGAGTCAAACAGGACATTCTCTACTGCAGTAAAAGTACCAGGAACACAGTGTACTAGTACTTTGGTCCTGTCAAGCACTTAAGGGAGCAGGACCCAAATGCAGATGCAGAATGAGTTAAGATAAGTAGAAAAAGTCTCAATGCCAAGCAGAGGGTGAAAAGGCAGCACAGAAAACCATCTTCCTTAAACTTAGTGTTCAGAAAACACAAACAGACAATTCAGGATCCTCAGTGTGAGGCTCTAAGCGTCGCTGAATAAACAGTATCACTTCCCCTCAATAAACTAGAAAACAAACACAAAGTGTGAGCAGCTACTGTATGTAGCATAAATCACTGTGAATGGCAGCAGTCCTGAGCTCGACAAATCTGGAGGTTGGTGATGACAGCGACAGCAGCCTGACATCAGACGGACTGATGGAGGAGAATCAGCAGCATCTTCTCTCTGTGTTTCCTCTACAGATGAAGCTCCACAGTCTCTGGGACTGGATGTGAACTCAGCAGCTGAGCATCTTCCCTGGAACATTGTCAGTGCTGCTGTTGTACTGACCGAATGCAGCTCTGCTATGAGTCTGTGTGAGGACAGAGAGGAGGGAGGCCATCCCTCTGAAAGCCCTCTGTGTGGGGACCATGAGAGCCAGAGCACAGCTCCCAGGTGAGATGAGGATCTCTGACTGTCCAGGACTCTTCTCCATGTCAGAGCTCAGCACCACACATCACTGCACCATCAGGATTCACACTCACTGTCACATCTGACACTCAGCTGCTCAGGAGCAGCTCAGAGCTCCTCATTAACTACTGACTGTCTGAATGAACAGAGAGCCGACTGGGATGAGACGGTGTCTGTCATCAGACACATGGTGGAGGACGTTACTCATTAACTGGCTTCTTACTGGTTTTCTGTCTGCTTCCAGCATTTCAATTGGTCCCAGTCTGCTCCCAGTTCAGTTGCTTTCAGGTTCAATCTACTTTTCATTTGACACTTGTTTGTTTGTATCAGGAGCCAGCGGCAAAGACCAGACTCTCCTGAACCCAGCTGTGTGTCCATGAAGCGTGACTGGTCTATGAGTCCTCCTATTCACTTTAAATCTGAACAACCTGTTGATAAAAGGTAAGAATTCAAAACTAAAATTTATTATCTGGCACTTATGAGAAGAGAAACTGTGACTTGGTCCAGAGCTTCACAGTCTGAACTTCCTGCTTAGGAAGTTGATCATCCTCAATGGCATTAAGTTGTCAGGTGATCCACACTAGTGAACTGGGTCCTGACTTCCTGAATGGTCGACCAGACAGCAGCTGGATCTCACACACTGCTGTTGGACATGTTGCCACAGCTCCTGGTTGTTGTCTCTGAGCTCGAGCTCTGGGACACCCAGAGACACATGGACTTTAACAACACCTATGTCCAGAGGTGTTTCTAGGAGGTGAACAGATCAGGGGCTGAGTGACAAACTGTCTGGGGCCAGTCATTAGCTTTTCTTTGGGCTGGTCACAGTGGTTCTGTCTACATGTGTAACCAGTTAAAACATGATGTATTTCACTCACACACGCACACGTACACACGGGCAAAGTGACGTGAACTGCCTGGGCTACACTGTAAAACATGACACAGGAATTTAGTGAAATCAATGGAGGGTTTCTTGTTAAGTTAATGTAAATATCTAAGTTTTATTTCACATTGATTCGACTTAGAATATTTAGTTTATATATAGTTATATTTATATCTAGTTTATATTTTCAGACCTCTGAACCTTTAAACCTAAGTGTTTCTGACTTGGTGTTTCAACTTGAAATGATGTTGAATAAACTGCTGAGAGTTCACTCAACTCATGAACTGAGGTTTGAAGAGAAAGAACTAGCAGACTTCCCATCATGCATTGCAGCAGAGTTAAACTCTTCAGACTCTTCTTGTAGTTCAAAGAACACACTCATGGTGGAGACTTTGTGTCTGTAATACATATTATATTAAGTCATGGTTGTTTCTTTTCATAAGAATAAAGTGAATCCAAACCATGATGAAGGTCAGTGTTGAGTTCAGGCCCTGCCCCCGTACACGGAGACAAAGTCAGTGGGAACAGCTTCGCATGTTGTTGTCAACCAGCTTTGGTACAAACTGGCTTCAGCAGCTCTAAGTTCTTCATGTCAAATGAAGACCTGATATTTGTCCTGTGTCCAGAGTCAGAGCTGTGTGACGCTGAGTCCTTCCCTCTGATCAGGACGACAGGAAGGTGACAGGGGTGTGGGAAGATCAGTCATATCCTGATCATCCAGACAGATTTGACTACAGGCCTCAGCTGCTGTGTAGAACTGGTCTGACTGGTCGCTGTTACTGGGAGGTCGAGTGGAGAGGAGAGGTTTCTATATCAGTGAGTTACAGAGGAATCAGGAGGAAAGGAGACAGTGATGACTGTTGGTTTGGATAGAATGATCAGTGCTGGAGTCTGGACTGCTCTGATCATGG
>NW_018128241.1:313464-328145 GCF_001952655.1 Monopterus albus | reverse complement strand
GTCATGTTTGAGAGAGACAGAAAGAGAACGAGAGAAAGAAAGCTTGATCGAGAGATCCGACATTACCTTTTGTAAACGGATGCACTACGTTGACCGAGGAAATCCAGGACAAAAATAAAATCGTTGTGGTGTGGCAGCCATCTGGGTGGGGAGCCGACCAGGTTAGAGAAGTAAGGAAAAGGCACATAACCTTTTGTAGATCAATGCTGAAATGACCTGATGCTTAACGTAAAACCGACGGACGGGCGACATGGGAGCGAGTGATAGAGATCAACCGCATGAGAGATGAAACTCCTATAAGTTTTATGTGCCTAGCAACCTAGAGTTATGCCTATTACACAAACCTACTTACAGAAGGTCACTTTCGGTCTGATGACACATAAAAATCTAAATAGTCATGGCAGAGCAGCCATGATGGAAAAGAGAGTTGGGCATGGAGGGCTGGCAAAAACACCTGAACTAAACACTCCAGATGTCACAGTAAACTCAGGACTTCTACAACAAAACCCCTTTAATGAATAAAGTAGCACAGGTGACTGGGCTCTGACAAGGAAACCCACAATAAAGTAAAAATAATTGACTTACAGTTCGTAGATCTACCTAGAAAGAAAAAGAAAAATTTGTATGACTGTTGTTGCCCTATGTATCAATATAACACAACATGGCAGACGGTGAATGACAAACACACAAACACACTTTAAAATATTCACTTTTGTTTCAACATTCTAAATATAAATGATAATTTTAGCACAATTGTTACAACTTTCATGCCAATTAAGCCACTTTGAATTTAAATTGATTGTTGAATTAAAGAATTACATTTAAGCATTAAAGAATTAAAAGAAAGAATCATTATGTAACTAAATTGACCATCACATCCTGATATAGCCCACCATAACCAGCCACTGTGAGCTCCTGGTTTCTACTCAACCAGTTCACTCAGGCCCAAAATGTTCAGCCCAAGAGCATTTTGGTCTTTTGAAGTGTAACGTTTGGCCTATGAACTAACAGGTTGTGTCCCTCTGACCCGTCTACTTGTTGAGTTATATGAACTTTCAGATAAATATCAAAGCCTAATGAAAACAGGATATTGTATCATACACAGATCTGGCAGGTGAGCAGCTCATGGTGCAGTAAAGTCAACACATTATCCCAACAACCAGCCTATGTTACCTTATGAAGTTAACAAGCTAAATAGAACCAACACACCTGACTTGAGCCAACTTCCAGCCAGTCACTCACCTTCTTGGATTAGATTTCTTGTGAATCCAGACGTGGTGTCCTAACGTTTTACCGACGTTACTTAACCAAATATTTATGTCTGAAGTCCATAAATTGTGACTTTCAGAACCGTGTGACATTAACACACCTGTAGCAAGACGACACAACATATTATGAGTCAAATGTCCTTTTCTTAGACAAATGTTCTGGGACTTAACAAACACTCCAAACTCCATTTTGCTGCACAACACAGATGTGTTTGGCAACTTCTTGGTGCCAGAACAAAGTAATGAATCAACACCAGAGAAAACCAAAGCTCAGCTGAGAACATAGGAAATGAGGCAGTCAACAGCTGTTTACTGACTCAACCAACAAACAAACAGAACACCTGCTCTCACAATTTAAAACACCTGTATCCACGCCCACAGTGCGTGACTCTAGTTGATGATTGGTCTACGGGAACCCACACTTCCTCTCCTGTTACATAACATAAGGGGCGGGAAACCCCTTTTATTAAAGGTAAAGGCTGCACATGACGTGACGCTGATCTCCATCAGCTGATCATAGTGTCTCCAGAAAACAGGTGATTCTTTCATATTAAGAGACAGGATGTCTCTGCTTTTGACCAGAGTGAACAGCCTGTACCACTGAGTCAACACTGCCCCAAAGAGCCAGAACCCTGGACACAACCTTAATATCAAGTGTGGTTTTATGAGTTTTATTTAGTCCAGTCATGAATCTCCACAGTCTACATTTTCAATCTCAGCGAGACATAGAGTGAACAGCCTGTACCACTGAATTAACGCTGCTCCAAAGAGCCCAGGCACCAGGACACAACTTTAATATCAAGTGTGATTTTATGGGTTTTATTTAGTCCAGTCATGAATCTACGCAGTTTACATTTTCAATCTCAGCAAGATTCAGATGTCCTCTCTGCAGAGTTTCTGGTCCATAATCTAAAGCTGTGGTTGCTGGGAGGAGACGGTGTCCACATTGTCTGACCACAAACTGGCTGCTGTTCACCACTGTTGGACTCTAGTCAGTTATTTGTTTCAGTCATTTTTTTTCCCCATTAAAAATGAATTTGCAGTTGCAACATTAGCTGTTTCCATCTTGGCCAGTGGTGTTTGTCTTTTTGTCATACGATAGTAAAACTGCATAGGCCTGTTGGGTTGGATAAAACAGTCCTGAGAGGATCTCGGTAGTGGGACTATGGTGTGTAGAGGCTTCCACACATTATGAAAATAGATATTTGAGGCAAAAATAGTTTTGTTCTAAATAAAGTCAGCCTATATAGGCCTATATAAACATGACCTTAGTAGTTTGATTTCCCAGCTGTGTGCACTAGAGGGCGCTAGCGCATAAGCACTGGGTCATGCTAAGCTTGTCATCTATTATAGGGCAACTAATTGTTCATTATCAATTCATATGCCAGTTGTTTTCTTAATTAATAGATTATCTGTGATCCAAAAATGCCTTTTGTTCAGTTTATCATTGAAGTCTAAGAAAACCAGCACATATCAACATATGAGAAGCTGAAACTAGAGATTTTCTTGGCATTTTACTTCCAAAATGAATTAATTACTCAGCAAAACATTGGTGCCCCAACTCCTCCTATACAGTCTCTCACTGGGTAAAGTACAGGGATGATGCCAACAGAAGTTTCCTTTGTGACAGTAACTTTATTGGGTTTCAGAACTGCAGCTTAATGCAGCGAACGCAAACTGACAGCGAAGGTCTCTGCCTCCTCTAGAGAAGATTCTTATGTCCACCTACAGGAGTCAGTAATGTCTGAGTCAAAAAAGATCATTGGTAACATTCAAGAAGTTCATTTATTCCCTGTCACCTCGGCACATGGATTGCTGCATGTGCGCTGCAGTGCACCAGCTGCGACATGCATATGCGTGCACTGTGGTGTACAAACCTTGACCCACTTGTGCCTCAGCCTGTATTTTGCTTTGAAATTAGAACAAATCATTTCTGTTGAAGTTATCAAGCTAAATGAACCCACTGCCAAATATAGGAGCTTGTTAAAGCGCGAAGGTGTGGATCAATACAGCGGATCAATACTGTAAAAGGGTCTAAAGAGGCTGATGATCTGAGATGGTTCAAACCTGGTAAACACAGAAGAAAATGTAGAAGGTACATACAAAATGCAGTAACAGTACAATCTGTAAACACGCTGTCAACTCCTTAAACCTGTCATGGAACAGTCCTCCTTTGGATGCCGAATGGCATCAACTCACCCTGTTTTTAAATGTCAGCAAAACTTATCTTTATTCTCTTGCTTTTAATTGCTTCCAATACTGAGTTCACAGTCTGGTTTAAATTGCTTGTAATTTTGGTTTTTGGTTCTGAGGTCTGTGTGCTGTATATGGTTTGATGGTGGTGGGTTTTCTATGTTGTTTTGCCTTCTGTCTAACTTTCTGTTGAATTTAATGAGCTATATAAATAAACATCACTTGACCTAAAAGTACATCAAATCCACGCCAACAGACACCAAGACAGAGAAGTCTTGCTTGAGAAAGTGTTTGATCTCCACAAATGCTCAGTTTTAAATCATAAATATTTCATCAACATAAATAAATTCCATAATACAAACAAATTTGTGTACACACAGAATGAACAAGTCAAATTTCTGAGTGAACAGACCGATCTCCCGTCTCACCTGGTTATGACTTTTCATAAAATTACAGCCTTCTTTTAACATTACAAAGCTTGTCTTAGCTTGTTTCACTCTATTTTTGGTCCTAAAATGTTTTTTACTAACAGGACACACAGCAGCAGTGGTGAGCAAACACTGCATCAGAAAGGAAAGCCACTTGATTTAAGTACCATTATTGCTTCATATTACATAAAACAAAAAAATGAGCGAGGACAAGTTAAGGTGCACAGGAACACACATCAATCCTGTAATGACTAGTAATACATTAAACATGGACACGATTTGACATGAACAATTGGGCTGTGGAGTTCTTTTCAGAACACTGCAATTTGTTCATATAAACTCAAAATAAATTGGTCTAACATTGAAATGTTTGTTCACTGTAGCACAAGTGGTCACCGTGTTGGCGCCGCAGGAACAGTCCCCAGATCAGTGCTTCATAATGTGTTCAGAGCCCAAAGAGCAACGTTTAGCACACATCCCGCAAGCCACGCGACAGTTTGAACTTCACATGAAAATTAGCTTAGCATAAAGGCTGGAGACAGAGGGAGTAGCTAGCTGGCTCTGTCCAAAGTTCAAAATACACTGACATATTTAAATCATACACAGACGTGTAAAAAAGGACAGTTTGTGGTTTAAGGGGCCACTGCATGCTGGAACGACTTCCTGACAAACAACAGTTTATCTATCTGCCCACCACAACTGTACAGAGCCTGGGGTTACACCCTAGGTTTTGGTCTCTGCAGAGGCACATGGTGCTGGAGGCGTCACTGTGACCACACGACTTCACACAGCTACACACCCTGCTGTGCTGGTTCATCAAGAAACAGTTCTTGGCTCCAGGTCCTCGCTGAAAGTACCTAATGAAACCAGAGTAATACTAAAATAATCATATTTACAAAAATGCTGCATTACTGCTTTAGATTCAATTCGGACAGGGCTGTTAAATCCCTGACATGCTTCTGTCACACCTGTGCCTGAAAAACAGGTGCAAAGCCTTAGTAAAGCTACTGTAGCATGACACAGTAAGCAGCAGTGTAAACTAGTAGTGATGCGAAAAGTTGATACACTTTTGATCACATCTGGAGAGGAAGCTGAAGAATGTTGCTCTTCCTAATGTCCAACACAACTGGAGATAGCTGCTGACGAAAGCACCTGTAGTAACTGCTAGCGTTAGCATCCCTGGCTCGTGTCACAACCAAGGCACTGAAATGAAGCAGAAACCAGAGACAAACATCAGACTGTCAGAGGTGACGTGTTCTTGGCTCCAATCACTGTAGGCTAGATGGCGAGTCTAGCTGAAATGTAAACTGGTGTTGGAGTCCACAGCTGGCTGAGCTGCTCCGGTCAGTCAGGTGACATGCTCGCCTGTCATTGGCTGAGAGTTAGAGGGAGCTGCCACCCCAGTTTCCCGTCCTGTCCGGCGTTATCCTCTGCCCCCACAGAAGATGGCTGTGGAGGTCACTTTGCTGCGCCTGGCCCCCCCCTCATTCCCCCACTCTACAGGACGCCCCCTGACCCACACGTCAGGGTCCTCGTTCACTTCATAGATGGAGCCGTCCTCCGGGCTGTGCTCCAGTGAGTCTGGGGACGCCCTCGGGTTCCCCTGTTCGGGCTGGGCTGTCAGCAGCTTCCCAGGCAGCTGGCAGGTGGACTGGAGGCGGTACTGCAGCAGGAGGCGCTTGGGTTTCTCCTCCCTCGATAAGGGAGCTTCTGAGTCCCGGGCGTAGTTGCACTGATCCCACCTCTGCCCGCCTTCATTATCTACCACATCAGCTGGGCCTCCTCCTCCTCCTCCCCCCTGTCCTTGTCTGTTAGCACCCTCCTCGATGCCGTTGAGGATGGAGTCCCGTCTGAGCAGCTCAGAGGCCAATGTGCTGGAGGTCGCCAGCATGAAGTCCACCGGACCACAGAAAGCGTTCAGAGACGTCATCCCTTTACCTGAGGGGTACAACTGTTCTAAATGAATCCACATCATCTCACATGCATACATACTCATTCTGCACATTTTCTGATGAGCAAACCGCTGAGTATATTCGTCTTATATCAACTAGGATCAACCTGTTGCTTCAACAGACAGATCTGCAGCTTGACTTTCATTCTGTTTTATTTTTGGTTCATTTAGTTTGAGTATATATTGTCATTAAAGTATATATTGTCTTACTGAAACATGGTTACAGCAGGAAGAATATGTCAGTCTAAATGAATCCACTCCACCTGGTCACAGTAACTGTCACATCCCTCAAAACACAGGCCGAGGTGGTGGCGTGGCAGCGATCTTTGACTCAAGCCTATTAATCAACCCTAGACCTAAACATAGTTATAACTCATTTGAAAGTCTCACCCTGAGTCTCTCACACCCAAACTGGAAAACTCAAAAGCCTGTTCTGTTTGTTATTGTATACCGTCCACCTGCTCCTTATTCAGAGTTTTTAAGTGAATTCTCAGACTTTCTGTCTGATTTAGTGCTTAGTACAGATAAAATAATCATAGTAGGCGACTTTAATATTCATGTAGATGCCGACAATGACAGCCTCAACAATGCATTCTGTTCATTATTAGACTCAGTTGGCTTCTCTCAAACTAAATAAACCCACTCACTGTTTTAATCACACTCTTGATCTGGTTCTGACATATGGCATCAAAACTGAACACTTAATAGTTTTTCCCCATAACCCTCTTCTGTCTGACCATTTTCTAATAACTTTTGAATTTACATTAATGGATTATACTCCATGTAGGAAACAATTCCACTACAGCAGATGTCCATCTGGCAATGCTGTTACCAAGTTTAAGGAAATAATTCCATCTTTATCTACTTCAGTGCCGTTTGCCAACACAGTGGAAGGAGGCCACCTTAACCTTACTCCCACACAAATCGATAATCTTGTTGATAGTACTGCAGCCTTCCTGCGTAATACACTTGATACCATTGCCCCTCTGAAAAAGAAGGTAGTGAAACAGAGGAGGCTAGCCCCGTGGTACAGCTCGCAGCTCCGCTCCCTAAAGCAGGCATCACCTTTTCAGCACTGTAGCCAGGCTGACAAAGAGCCACAGTGCTGTTGAGCTTAACATTCCCTTAGATCTCAGCAGCAATGACTTAAGGCAGGAGGAATATGTCAGCCTAAATGAATCCACTCCACCTAGTCACAGTAACTGTCACAGGCCGAGGGGTGGCGTGGCAGCGATCTTTGACTCAAGCGGTGCTAACATGGTACTGCTCACTGAAACAGGCAGGAAGAACGCATGTGTAGAGATAAAAACTAGCCTTCCTGGTGTAAACTGTGGTTAAATACAGTACTGGCAAAACAACAGTTCCTGTTTTTGGTTCCTTCTCTCAAACTGGGTGCTAGAGTTCGATCCCTCTTTTAGTGCTGGTGCAGCATCATGTGGTCATGACTTCATGCTGCAGAGGTGTCACATGGACCAATGACAAAGGATTAACACGTTATGTGCATGTGTCTCCCAGCTTCAGTGGCAGAGAACTTGTCCTCAGTGCTAACCTGTGATCTTGGGGATCCCCTCCAGGGTGGGCACAGGGAAGGTGAGGATGATGCCCTGGCTGGTCCCCACCCACAGCAGGCCCTGGCAGATCAGCAAGCTGGACACAGTTACCTGACCTGGAATACAAAGAGACACTCAGTCGCTACCACGAGCACAACCTAACACAGGCTGGGCTACACTGCTGTCTAGTCACTACAATAAGTAACTGAGGCACTCTGTTGAATGTACACACTCACCAGGTGCTAGTTTTCTTCTTAGTCATTTATATAGTGTTGAAAAATTAACAAAGAATCAAAGACAGTGCAGGGCATCTTTCTCCTTCACTGACTGAAGAAACTTTCAGCAGCCAGTGACAGCAGCGAGCGCTCTGCTGCTGAGCTGCATGCAGTCACCAAACAGCACTTCATTATCTCGAGACATTACAGGATGTTCATAACGGTGACCCTATGTGTAGGCTCCTGACCGAAAAGGCTTTTACAGAAAGTGTCTGATTGAGTCACGTCTTGTCTGGACTTGCCTGGGGTCAGATAGGTGGTGCGGGTGGAGATGTTGACTTCCTGCAATGGTTCCAAGGTCTCTGTGTGGAACAGCTGAATGGAGGAGCCCCGGGTGAAGGCCATCCACACCCCCCCACCTGACCGCACCATGTGGCTCACACTGAAGCCTGGATCAGAGTGGGCTTCAAAGCTCTACAGGACGGGGGGTCAAAGGTCACCTGTCAGTAGAAACTGCAGCTCAAGGGCCACCTGTCAGTAGAAACTGCAGCCACATCTGACATACAGCTGCTTCACAAAGTATTCAGACCCCTTCACTTCACTTTGTTTTAAACAATTTTCCCCATCAATCTAAAACAAAAACTCAAATCCCTCCATTACAAAAGTTTCCAGAGCCTTCGCTGTGGCTCCAAAATGTGTTCAAATGCACCTAGTTTGCATTAATGAGCCTTGAGAATAACAGAGTGGACACTGTTTAGCACATGCACACAAACACGTGCACTCACTCCCTGCTTCTGGACTTACTTTTACATGGTGCATACCTCTCCACATGTGTATTAAAGGTTTCCCGCTGTTCAAGAAACCATTTTCCTGAACATTTCCAGGAAAACTCCACATGCTCCGGCCCCACCCGTGACCCCGTTCAGGGACTAAGCGGTAGAAAATGAATGAATGAATGAATGAATTAATGAATGAATGAATGTCAATAAACTGTCACTCAAATGATGAACATTAGTTGTGAAAACAATAATCCCACTAGTGGGGGGGGAATACACAACTCTTGTTCTGCAAAACTCACTCTGGAGTTCATCTGAGACTCAAACACAGCTTCGGCTGTCCCACTGAGCTAATTCAGAATCAAAATTGTTTTTAATTGCCATGTATGTTTGAACACACAGGCACTCGACTCCGGTACAGATTCTCTCAATTTGAGTCAGTATCTTTCAAAGTTAGTCTCTTTAGGACAAATTTCCCTTTGTCCCAGAATGTGGGCAGGGTAACAGCGCCCTGGTGGGCAGGTCTGAGATGCAGTAGGTTTCCAGAGAAGACAGCAGACTTCATGGACTGGTTTTTGTCCTGACATGTAACATGAGTTGTTGCACCTTATATACACAGGCGTGTAGGTGCCTTTCTATCCGCTCAGTTCAGTTTGCACAGATGGACAATAAGGTAAAAAAAAAAGGAGGGGTCTGAATATTTCCTGAAGCCACTGTAGGGTTTAGAAAAACTCTTCCTGCTGCCCATAAGCTGTGTACCTGTACGTGGAGGCTGGATCCTTGGATGACAGTGACTTGGTTGGCACAGCTGGCCCATACAGCGTCTTCTAGTGTGAGCAGACTGCGGACTGGCTCAGAGCCCAGATGCACAAGCCTGCATGAGTCCACGTCCCACAGTCTCTCTGAGAGGAAGAACAGCCTGTGCTTTAGCTTTAGCACCTTTCCAGAGCTGCAGTGTAGTTGCTGCCTCTTCACTCTGACATGTAAACCAAACCAAACCAAACCAACACAATCATGAGGTGGGTGGAAGCACTTACCCCCGGCCTTTCTCTGGTACACACCTACTTTGCCACTGGCCAGTCCAGCAAAGAGGAAAGACAGCGAGTGTTTGAGGCACAGGACAGGACAGATGTCAGGGTTCACCATGGTCAGCAGGCACTGAACAGACGTGTCCACACTGCTGTACACATGGATGCTGGGAAGACAAGGAGACATTGTCAGTCTAAGTCGCAGTCAAGTTATACACATAAAGGAATTATTGAACACTTGGGGAAATTCATTTCTTATGAGATGTCCAGATGGATGTCAGGCTCGTGTCTTAAACCTACTCCACCTACTGTCTTTTCAGCCTTGAGAATCTAGTGGATGCAAAACAAACTGACACCATCAGCTCACGAGTGCTCTTTACCCCTCCCATCACATCCTGTTTCCTAGCAATGGTGTGACCTATGGATGCCTGGTTGGGACAAACTGTACAAAATGCAGCCTCCAGTCTGAAGTTAGCGTTAGCTGGTTAACAGTAAATGTGTTAGTCCAGTAGAATGTTCTGGTTAATAATGTTACACAAATCTCAAATTACTCCCAAAATAAAATCATATTAATTAATATACATATTAATTCATTACAAAGGTTAAAAAAAAACAAAAAAAATGTTAATGCATTTTTAGGAGCTGGAGTTAGAAAGTGGTTAGCCTAGCTTAGCATGAAGACTGGAAGCAAAGAGAGGTTTTTAACTTGACTTGTGTTAAGTTAAAAAATTCACATGCCAACACCTAAGTCTCACTATAACTTGCTGTATTTGGTTTAATCCACACACAACTGAATGACTAGCCCAGATAAAAAGTCACAGTGTCTGTTCCCTGAATCAGTTTGTCTACAGACTGACCTGCCGTCCTCCAGGCCAACACAGATGATGTTTCCTATCTTGGCAGCACTCTGGGGCTTCTCAGCCGCCTCCTTCACAGTGCTGGGACACGGCTGCTTCACATACTCCAGGCACAGGACTGGGGCCTTTAGGGGGATGCTCTTCACCGGGCGAGGAGAGGCTCGGTTCAGGGAGAAGATCTCCACATGGCCGTGGTTGGAGCTGCCTCCTCCACCAGCGACCTAAACAACAGGGAAACACAACAGGGCCTGTGCAGTTTAACTCAAGGTACAGAGGTGACAAGAAAACACACACAATGAACAGAGTTCAGAAGGTAATAATCATGTAAAAGAATAAAAATACACAAATGGAAAAAAGAAAAAAAGAGGAATGTATGTGATGAAACGTGTACATTAGCACTGCAGATCTGTACACCAGCTATATGGGGGAATGCTGGCCATGTTTGGTTTGGTAAAGAGAAGGTGAATATGGTCAGCCAGCCTAGTATTATGACAATGAATGTGAGAAATAAACTTGAAACAGTTGGTAAGAAGTACTGACCCAGAGGTAACCCTGTGGTAAGGACGTGCTGGCAGTGCAGAACCCGAGCAGGCTGGACTGAAACGGACTGTGAAGAGCTGCCTGCAGCTACACAAACACATGGACAGGTTTCATTTACTGGGAGTCCTGGACAAAGATGTAAGCAGTGCAGGAGACGCTCACTTTCACACATGCACAATCAGAGGCAAAAAATATACTGTGAGACCAGATGGATACACATTTTCATCCATCAGCATTTATTTATTGTCATGGTCACAAAATGCAACATTACTGCCCAGATTAACTGGCAAAGGGACGGGGAGTGTTCGGGACTGTCTGAGGACACCTCACCAGAAAGAGAGGCAGAATACACTTCTACTCGTTGTCTATAGGGGATGGACAATAAAGTCTAAAAACATTGAATTAATAAATACAGATAATAGAAGCTAAAACAGCTTCATAAATAAATACTTGAATGATTAATGACAAAACACTCTGGTCCTAGAGAACTAGGAAAAAATGGATTTGTGAGATTTGTGATCGTCTCAGTTTCATCATTTTCCAGTGTGTTTTCCTCAAAAATAACATTATGTTGTGTCAATATGAAGAATATTTGGTTGCATTTTCCTTTTCCTTCTGCGTGTTTAGAGAGTGATACACAACTAGAAGATTTGGCTGCTGTGAACTGAACCAGTGTCAGAATCCGAACTTAAAAACCACAGATACACAAAGCTAACAGAATAACATCACCTTGCATTCTTACCTTCTTTCATAACATCTGTGTCAGTATGCGGCAGCTCTCACCTTCAATGTGTGTGTTTTGGGAGACAAAACCGGAAGCTTGCAGGTCAGCAGTGGACAACTAAACGGAGCTTTTGTCTTCCCATCTTCTGCAGCACATTCCCACCCCGGAGTGTTTTCCTGTCCTGAGCAGAAAAACCACACACGCAGTCATGTCTTACCATCGCTGTGAGGACATACAATGGCAGTGCATTCCCTGGCTCCTGACATTAACCTTAATCATCGTATCTAAATGTCTAACAAACCTCCTAAACCTGTTCCAAATACACAATGATGCACAATGAGTTAGTTTTGTCCACTAACCTAAACTGTAGAACCTTCAGTAAAGTTTGATGTACACTTCTTTTGTTTAGTTAAAACCTATAAACCTATTTTTCATATCCCCTCCCAAAAAGTGATCACATCTGAATAAAAATACTCAGCATACCAGGAATAAACAGAGTAAGTCTGAAACAACCGGCTGTGTCTTATAAACGAGGGACAGACCATATGTGGACACACACACACACACACCGTAACAAACAATATCTTCCCAGTAAGACCTGTCAAAGTCCCACTGCCATAAACAAAGATGGAAATCTAACTCCTGAATGCTTTACTAAAACAAAAGAGAAACCAGCTAGGTGTTTATTTGGCCAGTCACTTTTAAATCACAAGACTCCAAACACATAACTCAGCAAACATAAGCTGCAGATATCGGTTTCATTTTCAGCTTCAGCGTTCATCTAGTGGCCTCTTAATCCAGCACACAGCCCACGTAGCACAGACACAAAGTGCATTTTCATGTGGCTTTGCACAGTGCCGCGATAGAAGTCAGAAGATGTACTCAAAACATACAAGTTCTGGTGAATAAATAAACCAACTAAAAGGTTCTTGTGCTTGGCTGAGGTTGAAAAGTTTGGGTATAGGTAAAATCAAGATGTGACAAACTGCAATGGAAAGTGACTTGGTGAATGAATCACGATGTACTCAAAGAACATGAGTCTTAAACGTTCCCTTAAGCTTTGGCTACACTGGAGAATGAAACTCTGTGTGGACACCGAGGAGACTCTGATGCCACGTTCCCATCACGTTCTTCACTGTGTGAGGTTTGTGTAGCACTGGCTGCAGTTCCATCATCTTGTTGTGCATCCTTCTGCAGTGCTTTAATGGCACCTGCCTGGAAAATTTAGCGCCACCAGGTGTTTGTCTCCATAAACCAACCCCATAGTGGATGAAAACTCAAAATTAGTTTAAAATTCATGCTGCATTTGGTTAAAAATGTGGCTACAGCCTGGTGAACTTACTCTGCGCTATCTTGGCGAGGTGAAGCCGGTTCACCCAGGAGATCTTACTGAAGGGGCTGGGAGTGTTGAAGACCACCATGATGCTCACTGGACGGCCAGACCTGGGAGCAGAGGTGAAACCACATGAACAAGTCCAAGGTACAACCTGACTAGAGCTGAGCTGATTGTCTCCGCTCTGAGCCTGTCCTCTACAAACCTCCTGAAGCCAGATGTAAACTTCTGCATCACTGCACTGGACACAGTCGCACTGACATGAGACGTCCTTCCCTCTGATCCTTATGTGAAGCGTCCATTCACAAGATGATTTCCGATAAAGGGCATGTCAATCTGTAACAGACTTCCGCAAAGGATGCACTCTTGTATCCTCGGTTACAGCTCTTCCAGGCAGCCTCCTCGCTCCTCAGAGCAGGAATAAGAGCTTTGGGACGTCCTTCATCATTGAGGACCAAAGAACGATAAAATAAGGGAACTGGGATTCACCTTTATATGAACTCTCATATCTGTGAGTTTCAAGGGTCGAGGAGGCTGCTGGAGGAGCCATAAGCGAGGATACACGAGACCAGCCTTCATGGAAGGTTTTATGGACTGATGTGTTCCTTAATTGGAAATCAGTTGATGATGGAATCCGTCAGATGAAGGACTGGAGGAAAGGACATCCCATGTCTCTAAAAGCATGTTTCTATCTTCAGTTCCCACATTTTTGCTCACATATTTTGTGGGCAGGACTAAGATACAAGGAAAAGATGCAAGTGAGGGAAACGTAGATGCACACAAGAGTCTTGGGAAGCAGCCAATTTCTTTGTGAAACCATGCACTGCCCAACAGGAAGTTGGAATGTTGTATGTCCCTCAGCGACCTACCCTTACCCATAAATCCCTTTGCTGTGCAGGTAGCCATAGTTACAGAGAAGTATAAATTAGATTTGCCACTCACTTGTCAGGTTTGCCTGGGATAGACAGACGCAGGTGACACTTGTTGGCGTTCTGGATCTCCTCCTCCTTCAGACGGATGAGTCTCTGCAGAGCCAGACACCAGTCCTGAGCCACTGTGGTGTTCAGATTCTGACCAAGAGACAAGGGGACAAAGGAAGGACAAACCAGTGAGAAACAAGCTGTGACGTCAAGTCTCCCTGCAGCAGTTTGTGCACAGCAGAGAAACAACACAACACTCAATAACAAACACAGAACTCGCCTGTTGGTGGTTGATATTTGATTACCCATTTCAAGATGAAATCACAGACATTTTCCTTTCTGACACCTACAGAAGATGACTAAACTAAATTCTGTTGATTTGTTTTCACTTTTGTCTTTCAGACTGAATAGAATACCTGAATAAATACAGACTAACAATATTTACATATTCATAAACTCTGGGCTTTTCAGTGGAGATGCCCTCCAAGACCTGCTGCACATAAAACAACAACAGGCCCTGGTTCACAGTAAAACTTAAGCAGCTTCGTCATGCCAAAGAGGAGGCCTATAGAAGTGGAGACAAGATCCAGTACAGGCAGCCAGGAACACACTGACAAGGGAGATCAGAGCAGCATAGAGGAGCGACTCTGATAGGCTGAGAAACCAGGTTTCAGCCAACGAGCCCTCCTCTGTGTGGAGAAGTCTGAAAAATATCACTGGCTACAGGAAGAAGGCACAGCAGAGGATGTACTTCCTGTACCAGCTCAGGAAGTTTGACCTGCCCCAGGAGCTGCTGATCCAGTTCTAGTTCTAGTTCCAGTTCTTCGAGTCTGTTCTCTGCACCTCCATCACTGTCTGGTTTGGCTCAGCAACCAAACAGGACAAGTACAGACTTCAG
>NW_018128241.1:296970-313393 GCF_001952655.1 Monopterus albus | reverse complement strand
AGGGCGGAGAGGATCACTGCTGACCCCTCACACCCTGGACACAATCTGTTTGAACTCCTCCCCTCTGGACGGCGTTACAGGTCACTGTGCACCAAGACAACCAGGCACAGAGACAGTTTCTCCCCCCAGGCTGTCACTCTGATGGACACTTAGCCCACGACAGTATGACTGGACAATAACCCTCAGTGCAACACCTGTAAATATACTTTTTTTTATATATCTGTCTGAAAACTACATCTAGACTGTGTGCTTTTATATTTCTATATTTTTATTTTCCTAATGCACATTGTTTTTCTTGTTTATCAGTCTTATCTTGTTCACTGCTTTACGGAAGAACGTTGTACATGCACAGTGAGAGCCACTGTACCAGAGTCTGTCCAACACACCAGGCCCATAAAGATGATCCTGACATACAAAGAAAATGAAAATAAAAAAAGCAGCATGAAAAAAAGAGTAAAGGGAAAATAAAAGAGACAGATGATATGAAAAAGCAAGAGCGTACCCACAAACTATTAAGTTAAAAGTTAGTTAAAAATATAAAATGTGCTGACATTTAAGTTGCTCATATGTGAATACAGCCATTACACTGTGATGGAAACAGATGTCCTCTATGTCCAGTTACCTGGTAGATTCCATGGAGCGTGCCCACCAGCAGTGACACCTCCTCCACCACAGCCAGGTCGTGTTCCAGCTCCTCCAGCTCCTGGTGCAGTCTGGGGGGGCCCAGGAACATTTTACCTGGAGCACAGGAACTTGCATTCAGCTTCACACCACAGCATCAGGCGTTCCAGCGCCTGCTCCCCCTGCATCTTGCTTCAGCCCTTTTCAACTCTTTTCTGCTTATGGGGTCAGATTTTCCATCTAATGTACGTTTGTTCATGTTCACCCCGTCAGGTTTCTGTTAGAGCTGTGAGCTGGACAATCACAGGCACACACGTAGACTCATACTGCAGGTGACCTGTTGTCCGGGAGCTTGTGTGGAGTCAATTATCGCTACACTCACAGCTTAGAATGACTGTTAGCCTGCGTGTATTATTTGCCTAAGCTCAGTGAGTCATGTCAGCGTGTGGTGGTGTTAGAAGGCCAGATGCTGAGCTGCGGACATACAGGAACCACTGGTGCTGGACACAGAGCTGTGGCGTCTGGCTGTGCTGACACGCGCCGTGTTCTGCATGCTGTCCTGTCCCACCTCAACCACCTGGGTCTGCAGCAGAGGGGCGCACCACTTCACCGTGTACTTAGGCCCAACAGGAACCAGGCTGTTGATGTCAGGGGGTCCTCTGGTGGACAAACATAATGAGTGTTTACTACATGGCAGTCACTCTGTGCAGGGCCACCTGACCACCGCTGCCCAAACATCACATGGGTGTTGTTCAGCGTGAAACCTGCCAACTCCAATGGAACAGGACTTACTGCACCTTCAGGCTGTCATACAAGAACCAATTCTAATTCTTGGGCCTGAAGATTCACTCCTGACCATAGGAACACACAAATAGCCTGACTTTGGAGTCCAACAAAGTCCTCCAGTCCTTGCGCTCTGCCTGGCTAACTGTGTTTGACCTACAGTCTGAGATGAGACACACCGATGCTCCATTCAGTGACATCTACCACATACGATCCAGAGTGGTACTTACTTCAGGTTGACATTGGCACAGATCAGGGTGTTGCTGAGGAGAAAGACCTTTCGCTCCTTCGACTTGACAACTTGACCTTTATCACCATAAACTACTTCCATCAGCAGTTCACACTGAATCAGCTGCCTCTGCTCCGAGCTCAGCAGCTGGAAACACAAAGCAGCTCACTGATTACAGTAGATCTGTTCCTACGCTCTCAGTGAAAGTATTCAAATCAGTCAATGAGCTTCTACAGAGCCTGTGTGGAGCCATTTGTAGCTAATAATCTACTGATAAAATAACATGTTGAGTCTACAGGCCAGCTAGCATGAGCCTCAGCTTTAAGCTTGGACCGCCCTGTGTTTTCATGGCCTTTGCTCCATCATAAGGAGCATCAGTGACTACTGGCCAGACTGATATGAAAGTCATGGTCCCAGGAGGCTGATTCCTGAGGACCTTGGTGGCCCTCCACCATCTATCTTATGGCAACATCCTCAATCTAAAAGAGTTCAAATGAGCACAACACATATGTAAATTTAATAGACAAATTGTCATGAAATTTACTGAACAGATTCATGACACACACTCAGATAGGAAAAGGGACATAGTAAGAGTAGCCTTGTAACTTATCAATCAAAATACTACCACGCTACATCCTGTGTCACCTTGTTGAAGCTGCGGTCCCCGATGCTGTGGCACAGCTGCTGGATCTCAGCCTCCTGGTCAGCCAGACGCTTCTGCTCATTCAGTTTTTCAGCCAAGGTCTCGAGCTCAGTGAGAGCCAGCTGCAGGGGCAGTCGGTCAGCATGGGACCTCGGAGTGTTCTTCAGCATGTCCTGATACAGCACAAGACAACTAAGTGCCAGAGCACATAAGAACATACGCAGAATGCAAGAAAAAGTGGAAACAGTGGCCATAAATAAGGAACAAGTAATTCAAGCATCATCTTCAGTAAAACCAATCTTTTTTGAACCATCAGTGTGTGAAACAGTTGAAAGTCCTGCAGTTTTGTATCAACTAAGAGTAACCGTATTTTTATGCAGCATACAACGAAAGCAGAAAGAGGCTCAGACACCACCCTGATGGGGAAACTGGAGAAGGGCTGTTGTCCATTTTGCACTTCCATTAAGGCTCAGTTTGAAACAGTCATCCAGTGCTGTCAGTCTGACTGCTTGTTGGAGAAAAGTTTTCTTCCTGCTGTTTATCAGCAGAGCTCTGACAAACCTCAGCCTTTTTTATCCTGAGCTGCGTCCCATTTCATCCCCTCTGTCACTTCTGGATCATAGGATGAGAATGAATCTTGCATAGTGATGCCTGCTCCTCTTTGTTGTGTAACAGTAGGTGCTCAGGATCCACAATGCACTGCAGCTGAGACAGGAATGACTGCCTTTCACTTCCTCTTGTCAGAAACTCCAGCATCAAGTTTCAGAGTAACAGTTCAAGGCTTCAAATGAAACAAATATTCCAGCGAAGGCACAGAGTTTCAGTGTCACTATGCTTGACCACACACTGCATCCTGCCCCCGTCTTTACACTTCCTGTCTGAAACCACCGACAAGTTCCATCAAAGGGGATTCAAATAGTGTTTGTATGTCATTTACAGTATACATGAAAGAATGCGGATGCCGGGTGTGCGGGTGTCCAGGTGCATCGTACCACTGGGTTATATCTAACAGAAACAAATGGGTGTCATGTTTTGGTTCTAAAACAAGTGCAGGTCATGATTACATGCATTCAAAAGACAGACAGACAGACAGACATGCTGACGTGTGACCAGAGCGAAGGGTGTCCGTCACTCACCTGCAGCAGCAGAATGAACTGGGGAAAGCGCTGGATAGGTTTGACCATGAGGCCGTACAGAGTGATTCTGTCTGGACTGGACGCCTGCTTCTTCTGAAAGTCATAAGGAAAGTAGATGTGATCAGTGTTGCTCTTCTTACTCCATTTATGGTTTTATATTCTTTCTTAAACTCTTTCTAACTTTGCTTATAAATAACTTAGTCTTTTATTAATAATTGTATCTTAATCCTGTATAACTTGTTTTGTTTCTGTAAATTAGTTCTGCAACTTCACTTCGCTGCAGGGATTAAAAAGTTCCCTGTTTGTATCTAAGGTGTGTTCAGCAGCTGAATGTCTGGCCTTCACCATGGTTCCAAGTGTTTACAAAACAAAGTGAGCACCTTCAGAAAGTCCAGGAAAGCAGGTTTGGACATGCAGGCCTTCTTGATCAGCGCCATCGCACTGGTGAAGTTGTTGATGTAGTCACTGTAGACATTCAGCACCATGGACTTGGAGAACTGCGGAGGAACAAGTATGACGTCAGGGGTCTGTGGTTCACGTGCGCTGATTTAACAGGGAAACTCACTGATGTCACTTAACGGCACAAAGAAGCTGTTTTAACCCTTTCAACCCCACTGATCCATTGTGCTGTTTTATCCTTGGATCCTATTTATTTTATTTTAGTTATTTATTGTGATTTTATTCTGCCCATGTAAATACTTTGGTCAACTGGATGCTGTTTTTAAAGTGCTATATAAATCCATTTGATTTTATTTAAAATATTAATTGTGGGTGTGTGGATCTGCACCCTAGACTGAAGTCCAACTGGTCTCCTTACTGGTTTTACATACCAGCATGTTGAATGTGTTGTTTTAATCCCTACAGAGTCAGATCAGAGCTTGGCTAAGCCAAACAGCCCACGTCAGTCTGCTCATTAGTGACAATGAGTCTCATTCACAAACATTTTTCTTATAAAAATAAAAGGAAGTTAACATGAAGCCAACACGACTTGTACTGTGATACATCGAGTAGACGGTACTTAGTAGTAATTTTACTCTAAATATCACTCTTGACAATAGATTAAATCATTTGTCACAAAATTAAATGCCTCCATCTGGTGTTAAAAAACACTTCCCCAGCTTCTGTTTTGAAAGTCCACCAGGCGACACTGCTCTGCACTCAGAGGGGTGGAAAGTCAGAAGGACAGAAGGAAAAGTCTGTGACTGACCGAGGCTACGAACAAGTCTCCGATCTTCTCGCTGTGATCCCACTCGGCCACGCGAGACGCCAGGGCAATCTGGAACATTGAGTGGCACTGATGGATCTCCTGTGCACGGTAAAAGATCTGGTGCACCTTCTTGGGGCTAAGGATGCAGTTCTGTGGTTCCAGCAAAGGCTTCTGGTACTCCTGACAGACAAAGACAGGTTAGCTTGGCCTGTGTTCATTCCAACAGGCCTCACACAGCTTTTTCTTTCACATCCTGCTATTTTCACCAGGGTGGTGCTGTCACCTACATGTTCCACAGCAAACTGAACCCTTTGACCTTAAGTAGCTTCTTAACCTCTTAACAGCAAAATAACAAGTTTAACTGACACCTGTCAGGACCTTTAGGTAAAAGACTATTATCCCCATAAACCACGTGCTCCATTCCTACTCTCTCCCACACTGACACTGTCAGCCCCGTTACCTGAGGAGCCACGCGACTCACCTGGAGGATTCTCCTGAGAGAGCTCAGGTAGCTGCTCTCACTCTTCATAATGGAGCTGAGGATGAGGCGTCTGATGACCTGAGGTGGCAGTGACAGACTCGCATTCACATCCATCGAGAACAAACACACCTGCTCTGACCATTAAAAGACCACTGCATTCTGGGAAATCTCAAATAAAAGCTGGCCAGTGCACCAACTGGAGTGTGCACATCCATACACATCCATACACACACCTGTTGACTGCTGAGCCCATCTGGCATGGGGCAGAGCTGTGGTGGAGGGTGCTTTAGCTCGCACACAGATACGTTCATGTAACCTGCATCATCTTCATCTGTAAAATCAAACACAGCTACTTTACTCACACAGACAGAAACAAGGGAAGTGGCTCTGCTTTGGTAAAGATTCTAGATTCTTCACCTCCAACTCCTTTTGTGCCTCTAATATTAACTGTGGCTTCTTTCACAAATGAAGGAAAACCATCTAACTTCAGAGAATCAAGTTCTTCTCAGCCTTTACCAAAAATTACACGATGTCTTCAATAACACTTCCATGTTCTTAGAATGCGAATAGAAACCGTTTCAGTGTTTTGTGCCTGTAAATCTTTTAATCCATAGTCACAGCATCTAAAAGCTTGTGCTGTTTGTAGCGTATGCACAAGAAGAAAGTGTTAATTCTGCATCCTCTGTGCTAAAGTCGACCACACGTCTGACTGACAAACTGAACATATGAGGTGAATTTGCTGCACCCGTGGAATCTTTCTTCTGCAGGAACGACACCTTGCGCAGCATGGCTAACTTGGTCTTTTCTAAACCGTCCTTGGTGCCATTCCTCGCTGCCTTCATCAACTGCTGCACCTGGAAAACACAACAGGAGGGTAACAAATCCAAACTGCTGCAAATAAAATCATTTTATTTACACAACAAAAATCAGCCCTCATTTGTATCATGTTTGTCTGCTGGTTGATGTCAGGTTCTGACTGAGGTGAAGAGCCAGCAGAACAACCCCCCCTCCCACAGAGACTGAGCTGTATATATAAAAAATAGAAGAGGATGGGAGAGAGAGAGACCTAGAGAGGTAAATCTACCTTGGCGTCACAACTCTGTCTGATGTGAGCAACATGAGGTGTGCTGAGACGCACCGCCAGCTCCTTCAGCCTCCGGACATCTGCAGGCAGCTGGCAGAAAAACAGTGTTCAGCATTAACACACTGGCAACAGCTCATTCCAAGGAGAACAACGAACACACTGTCATACGCTGATCCAGGAGTCCAGTCAGACTCCATGATGTTTGCTGCGCAGGTCCACAATGAAACCATCGATTCTAAACTGTCACGGCACTGAAGAGTTGAAGATACAAAAGAAATGTCTGATGTCTAATAGCAGGAGGAGAAGTTTACAGTAGACAGCAGCAGTAAATAGGGGCCACTGACTAGTCTGATGAGGATGACCATGATGAGAACCAGACGCTGTGGCCTTTAGAGTCCCCAGGGCTCAGCCCAGTTGAACAGCTATGGGAGATGTTGGAGCCTCATGTTAGACAGCGTCTCCACCACCGTCATCAAACGGTGCTCATCCCTCCAGGAGGGTTCAGAGACCTGGAGAGTCAAGGTGGAGCTGTTCTGGTGGCACGTGGTGGCCCAGCACCTCACTGGGACTCTGTGTTGGGTCGTCCTTTAGTTTGGCACCTGCTGTTTGCACATTCACCCCAACGACAGTAATGTGTGTTGCTGCCTTCTCCTGTCTTACACTTCAGCACACAGAACATGTCAAACCTCAGTAATCAAAAGGGATACGCCGCCAATTTTACACATGAAGACGGGTTAAGTGACAAGAGGGGGTTTCTGTGGCTGTGACCATCAAGTCACCTGGCACTGAAAGCCAGTCAGACTATGTTGACCAGCAGTGAACTCCTTTCAGTTCTGACATCACCTTATGATATAAACTACAAACATGTGCAGTCTCTGCAGCCAGCGAGCCCTTCACTAATCATACTATCAAGCCTTGCTAAAATAAATGTGCTCATTCTATTTAGTAAGCAAGAAACACCACAGGTCCAAAATGAATTCAAAGTGAGTTCTGAGCTCTACCACCAACTGAGCCTCAATAAAATGCATTAAAATTCTTCCAATCTGTAAAAAACAGGCAAATCTACTGAAGTGTAAGAACTGATGTAACAGCACTCATAAAGCAGCAGCTGCCCTGAGCTCTGACCTCAGCCGTGAGCGCGCCTAAAAAACGGTGTTCGGACACCACAGGCTTGTGGACAGACTTCTGTAAATGCAATGACTGTAGGTTCAGTGCAGCCTTAGGAATTCACAGCCACTCGTGAACTTTACATGTGTAGCATTTGATATGAAGTCATGTCAAATGAAACATCAACGAGATAGAGAAGCTCAGTGTCAGAACGGGAACACTCGACCCTACCTGGTGTATCAGGTGACCAACTTCTCCTCCAAACCCTCATACAAGCATCCAGCTCATCGTAGACATCGAGAGACATCCTAACCAGCTGATTAACTCCTTTTATTAACTTTGCACCATCTCCACACCGAAGGCTTAAGCTAAAGTTCCACTGTTGATTTCAAAACAGATGAGCTGAGCGGGGAAAGTCCGACAGCAGAGTAACGCTAGCGACAGGAGCAGGAGACAGAAGTGCTGACAGTAAAATAAGTCACTTCCTCTTTTCAGCAAACCAGGTTTCATTCACACTCTATTTTCACTACTGTATAAACGAGCCTTGGTTTTTTCCCCATCAGGGTGATTTCTGGGTTGAAACAACGTGGGCTCACACTTAGTAGCTGTTTCTGTCACAGCATTCAGTGCCTTTAAACTCAGCCTCCACTGGTCACATCACCTGACCTTAACGCTGCACCAATCCACTGCTAAAATAACACTGTACACAAACAAATTTACAATCTAAATCTATTTATCTGACTTCTGTTGACTGACAGATGTGTTTAAATGTAAGAGAGCTGTTTATACATTATATTTACACCAGTCAAAAGCTTTAGAACACCCCATTTTTTCCAGCAGCTCCAGTCCAGTGGATAACCTTAAATCCCTACAGGTGTCCCACCTTTTGTTGATGACTCACAACAGCAGATTCTCTCTGCAAAGAGGCAGAGTTGGAAAAGATCATCTGGGAAAAGGCCATCAACAAAGGAAGTCAGAGCTTCTCAGGGCTTCATCCTACAATAAAACGCCTCCAGGCTTTGGAGGAGGAAAGAACAAATGATGGAACAGCAGCACAGGGTCCACACCTTCCAGATGAGGAGCAGCCTGCAGGAGCAGCACATCTGTGGGAACGTCTGTTCATTATACCCAGAAATGTAAAGATTTCACACTGATAATGGCCTTTTTAAAAATGATGACTCTTTACTGTTCTTGTATTGCTGAATATACTGTTAAGATTTCTTTTAAATAAAACGTACAATAATGTCGAGTCCATCTTCATTATTGATTGGCTAGTCCTGAGTTTATACATGATCAATTGTGATCTCTTCACTTGTCAATAATTACTTTTAAAACCAACAACAACCATATGAGCACAGTGTTTACAGCGTGTTCTTCTGCCCCCTAGAGGTCAAAAAATAAACTGGTCTAAACCTGAATACCTGTTTATGCTCCATATATGTTAGCATTTAATATATCATGGCCCTTTATCTGTAAATGTACGTCTCTACATAGCAGCTGGAGCCGCAGCAAACCGTCTGAATACTGAGAGATTTCAGTTTCTGACTTTTTATAGATTTCTATAAACATGTTTTCACTTTGTCACAATGGATTATTGAGTCTAGGCCGATGGGGAACAATAAGGTGTCCAGAAAGTGGTGGGGACAAAATGCAAAGCCACTGTATTGGTCTAACCTCAGCGGGTGTGCAGCCATGTTAACATACTCACATACTAAAGGAATAAAACGAGCTCAGAGCCCATCCAGACTGAATGTGGGTTACATCAACAGAGTTAGTGGGACTGAAGTACTTCCATCTGTACCCAGTAAGGATTTCTACCTGCGTCTCCAGCAGAGTCTCAGCTGAACTAACTACAGTAAAACTAAACTAAAAATAAATGTGACAGTTTCTGCAATAAGTGACTAAACTCAAAGAGCAACGTTGAGCTGAGGAAATGAAACTACAACAACACTGGAAAAAAACAAACCTGAAATGACGAAAACAAGTAAAACTAATTAGAAAAAGTGGAACTAAAACCACTGACGAGCAGACGTCCTGCACATGGCCATTATTTCGAGTGTGGCATTAAAATGGCAAACTTCTTCAACAAATTATTTCACAACCAGTGTTCAACACGACTGTCAAATGATGCAACCGCTAAATAAAAAATATGAGTGAAAGTGTGCATGAGCCTATTTTAAATAAACCAGCAAGCAAAGAAAACTGTCTTAAAGGCAAACACCAGAGAAATATAAGTTTGTTCACATGTAAAAGTAAATCTGAATGGGTTACCCTGCTGCTGCGGGCCGGAGGAACAGCCTCACTGTCAGACAGATCGTCGTAACTCTCAAACTCACTGGAGCTCCAGCCGTTGGAGCCTTGGTGACCAGGTCTCTGGATGTCCTCGTAGATGTTGTCCACATCTACACATAAAGGCCAACACACTTAGTAGTTGTGTTTCCAATTAAGCCTGTGTAGTCCACTCAGATAAATACTGCTTGGTGGTTTATAACAGTTTCAATTTCTTTTTTTTTTTTACCTTCCATCGGGTGCTGAAGGTTCTCATCAGGCACAACATCATAGATCACTTCTGGGTCTCTGGCCACAGCGTCTGTGCTGCAGATCACTGCACCCTGGTTGGTTGGTCCGTCTGCACCAGCTGCATGCCGCTCGGGCTGCAGACTGACTGAAGAGGGCGCCTGGTCTTCAGTAGTGCCCCAGTGCAGACTGCTCCTGTTTACTGCGTTGCCGGACTCATCCGGACCACCTTCTGGCAGTAGGGAAGACTGTCCTACAAACCAGCAAAACCAGTACACCAGTGTTAATGGGCTTCGCACTATGCCAACTGCTGTCTAAGCCACGACGGCTGATGCTGACTACTATTCATTTCAACAGCAGCAGTACATATAGTAAACCATTCTGCTTTTAAAGCTAAATGAAGGTGAAGGTGTCAAACTCCTCTTCTACCTGTGACTGATTATATGACGATATATTCTACATGTATGCAGCCTCCTCTATTTTACGAAGCCTTGATTCAGTCTACCATACATCCTCGCACTTCATAAAGAATGCAGTCTCTTACTCACGACTGCATTCTTTAAGACGACAAGACCCCCCCACAGGTGGGGTGTGGGGGGTCCTTTTACAGCTCTGTAAAAGGAAGCAGACCTGTGCTGCGTGTGAGTCCTGTACAGACTTGGAACACTGATTTACTCTCTGATGAACTGCTCGCTGCCTTCAGGGGAGATTACTGACGCAGGAAGCTTCTGAAGAACAGGTTCAACGTTACCGTGACCTGTCAAGACTGGCAACACCCCCACAAGTTCTACATGCACAATCACATTTTTTAATTTTTTGTATAGATGCGCTTTGTTGCTTGGTTTGTGCAGGTTGTGAATGGTTGTAAGCCACTATGAGAGACATCATGAGTGGTCTATGTCTGTGGGTTGGTTCTGTGGATACACACAAATATATGGATCTGAAGACATTAGGTTTTAGGACATTAGCTTCTGCTAATGCTAACTGCTGGTTGCATGTCACTAAAGGTGAAATTCATCCTGAGGGTCACGGGGGGCTGGAGCCAACACCAGCTGACACCGGACAAGAGATGGGTTATAGTCTGTCACTGGCCTGATTCACAGAAACAGACAATTATTTACACTCACACCTATGGGCAGTTTGCATGTCTCTGGACTGTGGGAGAGTCCGAGAAAACCCATGCAGACTCCACACAGACAGGCCCCGATCGGCCACGAGGTTCGATCCCAGAACCTTCTTGCTGTGAATCGACTGTGCAGTGGTTAGCAGGGTGGTGCAAAGCCGAGAGACTGTGGCTCTCTATTACCACTCCACAAGGCTTTCATTTCATTTCATAAAAAGATGACGCCTCAATGAAAGGCAGCATGTTACCTTTGCTACAAGCTAGCTGCTACCAAAGCTAAGACCACAGCCCTGTTGTGTATTAGTGCCAGCGTGAGCTCTGAACCCACACTGAGCCACTCCTTGGCTCGATGTGAGGCCAGGGCTGTCGGCATGAGGGAAAACACAAACATCATCGTGACTCTGATGGGCAGGTGGTCACAGAGCAGCTCTGACGTGGGACCAGAGGAGGGCAGGCTGCTCCTCAGGTCTTACCTTCATAAACACTGCTCGCCTTCCAGAAACGCTCACACTCTCTAGTCACTCCCATGTCAGAGGAGGTGGAACATCTGAAAGAAGCATTTCAATCTAAAAGTTATTCAAAGAACGTTTCATATTTATCATTTTAAATTGTCTACACCTGTAGGGTCGTCTACCCCCTCAAAAACTTTAACAAGACGTGCAGTGTTTTAAGTCTATAGGTGGGTTCTGCCACAGTTTGGGGATGAAACAATGCATCTACAACTGGACATCACATCCTAACTTACCCCTCTGGTGACTCCCTGACCTCCATATCTGGCAGAAAACAAACAAACAAACACAAAACATAACATTGCAATCTACATGCATGTAAACTCCCATGGTGCAATATCTGTTGCAGCTGTGTGGATGCTGTGCTCACCTGAGGAGCGCAGCTGGTTCAGCGAGGGGCTGTGGCCCTTCTGTCCCACGCTGGCTGCTCCATTCAGTCCTGGTCTTGTCGTCTCTTGGTCTGTGTGGGATTCTGTTGTGTGTGTGCTCCAGTCAGTCCTCATGACAGAGCCAGAGCTCATCTCTGGAGGTCCCACATCATCGCTGTCGTCAAACTCAAACCTCTCCCCTTGTTCACATTCACCCTCCTCTTCCTCTATGGGTGATGCCCCATTGGACACAGATGCTGATGAAAGAGGCAAGTGATTTAGTACTAAATCCTGGTGAGGGAGAGATGAAGCAGTGCTGAGGCATCAAAGCTGTGCAGCACCTCCTAGTGTCGTTTCTGTAGCTCCACAGGCAAAACAGCTGATACCACAGTGTCTAACGTGGGTTTGATTCCCGCGTCACTTGTACTATTGCCTCTTACACAAATGAATGACTTCAAAATGTGACCTTCAGAAATATGAAAACTGTGTCTCCAGTGAACTGAATGTAAAGCATAAAGCCATGAAAATGCACATGTGAGAAGACGTGTGTGTGGTAAATATACTTCTGTGACTTTAACAAAAACCTAACATTACATGTTCTACAGCTATTTACTGCAGCACCGTTAGACTGCACATAAACTAATAACTGCCCGACACAGAGGAGAAAGAAAACCCACAGGAACATGGGAAGAACATGAAAACTCCAGACAGGCTGGTGACAGTCATCAAAACCAGAGACACTAGATGTATGTTTGCATTTTAAATGCTTCACTGGCCACCAGCTGTGGGATGCTGGTTTACCCAAACTGCAGATTTAATGTGGAGTTGTTTTCCAGACTAACTGCTACTGTGGCTCACCAACAAAGGCAGTCTTTTCCTTCCTGTGTGTGGCACTGGGAAGAGACCGTACCTGGTCAGGACCTCAAGCATCTTTCCGAGAGGATTTCCAAACATAAAAGCGACAATGCAGTAAAACTGGCCTTGTTCTGCAGAGCTAGCCAAAACCAACAGCACATACCATTACGCATCATAACATGCTGAGGACAACAGGTGTGTGCTCAGCCAGACTATCACCCATATTAAACTGTGTGGAAATGTACAACAGTGCATTCAGTCAAATTGTAAAATTTTCTGCACCTTTCAAAAGCAGCTGCTGCTGTTGGGAGGACGTGATGTTTTTAGGGGAGTAGAGGTGTGGGCCGGGCTCAATGGCAGAACTACTGAGAATTCCTCAAAGACAAAGTCCACATCTTTCATCAGTTAAGTCTAAGCAAAGCATCTATGGCACGGGACAGGACCAGAACGGAAACTATGTCCAGGAGACTTCAAGCACAGAAACCCGAACGAAAGTGAACTCACCCGAAGGACGACAGAGGGATGGGTGTGCGGAGGTCATGCTGGCTGCTTCTCAGCAGTCACATCAGCTCCTGTGAACATAAAAAACACCTCGTTTGATTATTCAGAGCCATGACAAGCCGTTTACTCTTAGATAAACACGACTGTCACTGATTAAGCTAAAGTCACACACACTATGTGGTCAGCTGTAGAAATCAAACCTGTTTTCATACATTTTGAATCTCATTATTACTGTCAAGATCTGAACCCCAAAGTATAACAACTGTCCTTGTTCACACAAGTTCTACAGTTAACGGCATCGTCAAGTCGCTGTGTGCTTCACAGCCCAACCAGGCAACAATGCGCAGGGTGTGTACTTTAATACACTCAGACCAAACATCACAGCACACATGACCTGGAAAAGCAGTGTGAAGCCGTCCCACACCAGCTAAAACGTAGATTTAAAGGGCAACAACCTTTCTCACCAAAGTGGGTTTCCACTTGTTCTGCAGAACATGAAAAAGTTGTTTAAGGCCTTTTGTGTCTCCAGAGGAGTGTGTGAAGTCTGGTAAATGTCCTGAAGCGATGTCATATGATCAGCGTCAATCAGATCTGAAGACAAGATTGAAACATAGAGAAATCTGGGAGTGTGGTACATTAGCTGCTACTAGCACAACACACCTGAATCTCCAGCTGAACTCTCAATGGTTGAGATGCATTGTGGGTAATGTAGGCACCAGGTTTTGACAAGATAGAAGTCGATGTTATCTGTGGTTCTGCTGCATGCTGCTTTAAACTGTCATTGTGAGTTCCACTGTGTTAGAGGAGAGCAAGGCTAAATCAGTGAAGTCAACCACACACTCCAAACAAATACTTCTGTGGAACAGTGTTTACACGTCAGAACAAACAGCCAAGTCTGAAATGAGAACCAATGCACAGAAACATGACACCGACAGTACTAATGAGATAAAACACAATGTGATGTACTGGATCCCTCATTAGAACTGTAAAGCATTTTGTTAACCTCACACATACACGCCCAGTAGTCAGTTGATTAGGAACACCTGTCTCAAACTAAGCCCGTCTGATCCAGCAGCTCTGCAGTAAGTCCTCCTTCCTGAAGCTTGTGTTCAGACCGTGTCCCAGAGGTGACGGCTCATTTTGCAGGATGTGCTGTATCGCATTAGACTATCAGGTGCTTCTAGTACCATTCAACAGCATGACAAACTACAACATGATCATACACTTCAATCAACAGCTGCAGTTCTGTTGGATCAAGCCACATCAGTTTCAGCTTGGTGTGCCTAATAATATGCCAACTGAGTGCACATATGGTGACTCACCGGTGTAGTGAAGAGCAAAGCTTTGGGAAAACAGAATTTATCCATGTGGATGACAAACTGTAGTTGTATTTTGCTGCATTTGGCCAGAGGCAGCTTGAGCGTGTTACATTCCTCCACAGCAGATCCAGACGTGTTCTTTCCCAGTTACTCAGTCAGATGACAGGCCGGTTCAACATGAGACCATAGCGTTTAATAATTCTCCACACTGGGTCACAGCACATAAAAAGTTCTAGCCGGACGTAAAACCGCGTGTTTCCTAAAGAAAGGACCTGTTCTTACCACCACCAAACTAACACTGTCCTTTCTGCTGTAGATGACAAGTTATTAGCATCTAAAAGTAAATATTCCGATAAAGACAGAGGCGTCAAGACAAACATAAATAATTCAGCGGGCTGTATGGAAAAAAGCCTTCATTCTGAAGAAGATGTGGGACTGGTAGCTGAATAGACAATAGCAGAGAGAGAGAGAGAGAGCCCTGCAGTTAGCTGTGATGAGAGAACAGCCTCTGGATTGTCCCGGCTGAGGGATCTACTGACTCCCACCGCGGTGACAGCATTCAGCCAAGGCCCAGAGCAAACGTGGAAACAAGATGAAGGCACATTCTTGCATAATGTTTCACTGAACACTGATGAATTCTGTCATAGAGATGAGAGTTTGTTGTCGCACTAGAATCCTGGCGATGAAAGACAACACAGTCACAGCACCCAGAGAATGATCCTGACCTTTCACGTAGCACCAATTTCATTTTCCCCTTTGGTCCAGAAGAAGCTACCGTATCTGCCAAGCAGGGTGTTAGTCGGTGCTCCTTGGCATAAATTCTCCAAGTGTGTGTAACTCTACTTGCTTTTGGTGCGTTGTTGATCTGACACCACCCTCCCCAAAGCTCCCATAGCAGTTCATTTGGGTGGAGATCTACATCTGTGGTTCCCAGAAGATGAGTACTGCTAATTTTGCTCCAGTTCCAGAAAGTGGCTGAACTTTTCACTTATATGAAATGTATCCAGCATCAGATCTGTTTTTCATTGCAGGCTAGGAAAAGCCTGCTTGTATCCACCTTTTGCTGGTTCCTGATTATGGCGATCTGCATGATGATCTTGTCATTGTCTGTTTTTATAAGCTGCCATCGTGGCCAGGATTTTAACTAGAGCAAAACAATCATTGATCTTGTCATTGTCTGTTTTTATAAGTTGCCATCATGGCCAGGATTTAAACTAGAGCAAAACAATCACGTGTCTATAGATACTGAAACATCTGTTAAACAAGAGTGGCCCTAAAACTGGATTATAAAGCCCTAAGTGGAGCGTGACTGACAGGACAGACCAAACCTTGGGCTGTTATCACTGCAACAGTGAAGGCTGCTCACATGATGTGGACATTGCCCTGGGCTGGTTAACAGCAGTTTCTCAGTTGTTTTTCTTGGAGCAGGAATAGCTGTAGCAACACTGACTACCATGGACACACCTCAACATGAACCTGCAGTCAGTGCTGATGCAGGTCACATGCATTCATAAACTGGGACAGCTGTGCTTTCAGCAGGTCGTGCAAACTGTCATGAACGGGACCACTGGGCACAGGACAAGGGGCCTGAGAGTCAGGGGTCCTGGGCCAGAGCCTGTGTATGAAGTGACTGGGCCGTCCTGCTGCCACTGAGTATATTTAACAGTACCAGTGGTTTCTAGTCAACAGGGCATCCTTCGCTTGGGCCCATGTAGCGCGTCTATTACTGGATGTGCACTCTAGGATAAGCTTGGTTTGGTGGACCATCCCTTGGTTACAAGCCTTGGCTGAGGGTCGTCCCATGGTGTGGAGTTCCTCTCCTCTCCTCCCTCTGTATCCATCTATATCCCACCACTACCCTGTCTCCTCTCTCCCGTAGTGTGTCCTCTCTCCCTCCTAGTGTGTCTCCTCTCTCCCGTAGTGTGTCCTCTCTCTCTCCC
>NW_018128241.1:268735-296740 GCF_001952655.1 Monopterus albus | reverse complement strand
TTCCTCCCCACTGTCACCAAGTGCTTGCTCAAGGGGGATTTGTTGGGTTTTCCCTCTGTAATAATATTGATAACAGTAAGGTCTAGACCTTACTTTGTAAAGTGTCCTGAGATGACTTTTGTTGTGATTTGGCGCTATACAAATAGAACTGAATTGAAATTGAATTGACTCTTAAAAGTTTATGTGTGAAAGTCACAGGTCAGTTATCAGACTACAGAGAGATGCCAAATGAGCACAGAGTCCAAATGAACCATACACAGATTCAAAACCCTCCCAGAGACCTGAAACAACTACAGAGACCATAAAGACACACAGGGACTGCACAGAGACAGAACAATCACAAAGAGATGCAAGAAAGACACAAAATGAAAAATGCCTCCATGTTGCCATCACTGATGTTTTCTCATCTTCAAACATCTGAGTTCTTCACCCAGATGTCTGCCTAGGTGCTCTCCGTGCTCACCTGCATGCAGAGTACTGAAGTGATTTTTCCCATTATGAGTACATGTACTTCATAGTAACGTGTGGAAACTGTGTGTGCTTTACTCTGAGAATGAAACCTCCTGGCTCCACATGTCGGTGGACTGACTCCCCGTCCACATCTGGATTCTCTCATGTTTCACAACATACAAACACTCTTGGTGCACAGCCCTCCTGACTAACAGTGATAACAAGCAGTTCGCGGTCTGGAGGTCATCACCGAGCTGATCAACACCCAGACTGCCAACCGGCTGCAGAGCCTCACCTCACGGTCCCACTGCTGCGGTCCACCGGCTTCCTCACACTCCTACTCCGAAAACATGGCTTTGGTTAACCACGGGCTTCCAAGAAACTCTTCTGTCCAGGGGCTTCCTGCCGTGTTTCCCTCTCTACCCCTCCTCTTCCTCTGTCTGTCCCGCTCTCCCACCGCACTGGTCGGGGAGCAGCCTGCTGCACTGCGGACATTCAGCTTCACTTCCTATGAGCAGATTTGTGTCGGAGTGCAGCTGAACACACCGTCATTTTAGAAGACACCCACAGAGCTATGAGTTCATTTATAGCTATAATGAACAAGATGTGGTTTACTTTGGGTGTAAAGAAACAGACGAGCTCCTTCCGAAAGCTTTAATTTATACTGAAATGAACTGCTCCTCGGTTCGCTGGATTTATGCCGAATTCTACCTTTGAGTTCGCTTGAAACAAAACCCCCATTCAGTAGGCTGTAGCTTTTATATCACATTTGTCCAAAACTAAAACAAGTTTAAATGATAGTTCCTGTAAAGACGATTGGCGCGGAGGGTTTCACACCGTTAACAACGAACGCCAGGGGGCAGTGTTGGTTCTGTTTCTACCCAGTCCTTATGGAAACAGCACAGACTGGTCCTGACACTGGCGGAGGGAGGATTGATTGATTGATTGATTACCAGTGATGGAGCGTGACTATTAGCCTACATTTACACATGTAGGTTAAAATTGGAGCCATTTTGATGTAGGGTCACGTTACTTCCCTTCAAAGTACCTTTTGCTCTAGTACATTTAGGCTATTTGTCTAATATGGCTTTACTAATATAGTGTCTAATATAGCTGTAGTTACTTTACATCACTACAAGGACACTGTAGTGCCATGTTACAAAAAATAAATAAAATCTGAACTCATCTTCCCAGAATAAAGCTGTAATAAGTCTGGTGGAAGTTGTGACTCAACTTAAATATGTCATTAAACTCTATGAGCTGTAGTAAGGCCTATAGATGGCCCAACAAGAGGCTGTGTAACCTATGCTGGTGTTGTCTATAATGACGATAAAGTCTGTATTGTGTATGAAACATAATAATGACAAGCTCCAAGAGAGGGCGCTGTGTGATTAAAAAAGTCCTCAAATGTCCTGGTCTACAACGAGCTGTGACTGGCAGGCAGAAGTATCACCACTGTTACTGCACTGCTGCAGCAGTGCCAAGCCATGTTCACGCTGCACTCCTGTTTAGAGTCGGCAGAAGCAATGCACAGACTCAAGTTAATGTTAACAACAGCTTTATTATCTTTGTTGTTCATTCTAACTGTAGTGTAGGGTCTAGTGTAACACTGCAGCTACCAGCAGAGCTTTAGAGTTTAGTGTTTGCTCCGAATGTACAGACCTGACTTTGAAATGTGTGTAACAGTTGTATAATTACTCTTGCCTTCTTAGACGATGAATAGGTGTGTGTTCATGCTATGTCTAAAGCCCACTTTCATGTTTTCCACATTAGCCTGGCCAGGGAGGCCACACTAAGCTTCCCAGTCTGCCCAGATCAGCCTGGTCCACAGTGAGAAGAAAACTGCACCTGTCCTTATCACCTGGATCAGACTATTAACGCTGGCATCAGCAGCCACCCTCGGCACTCTGAGGGGTGACAGATGGGTAGGTCAGCGCAGGCTGGTGTACCTCAGCAGCTGTCTGGTTGTAGTTTCATTCATCTCCACATATTCTACTAAGTAGAAGACCACATACAATTATACTATGTGAAATATCTGAAACTCCCCATTTTACCTGCTATCTTAGTCCTGTATCCACAAATGTATCAACTATTTTGTATTTGTAGGTATTCTTGTTTTTTGTATTCTTGGGTTATCTTATATTTAGACTAGGTGTTTGTTCTTCTGGCCTCTTTATTTGACTCCAGGAAAGTCCTGCACAATAATTCCTATATGCCTACACTGTGTGTTTATGCATAAATGGTGAATAAAAAAAATCTTGAATCCATGATTTCTATAATCGGACTTGACAGAGGAGTGTGACAGTTACTTTGTCATAACCCACAGTGACTTCTTGCTGCCTGTCACATGCATTTAGACAACAGCCTTGTCTCCTGTATGAATCACTCCTCTCTCTCAACAATCTATTTTTATTTGATAGCAAGTTGAAAGCAGAAAGTGAATTAGTTTCCATGCATCCATCAGTTTCCTATAGCTGGTGACCCTGTTCAGGGCTGCAGGAGACTGGAGTCTGTTCCAACGTTCTTTGGGCGTGAGATAGGTGTTAAAGGGTGAAACTGGTTCATACTTGAAAAATTAAAAAAACAAGAAAAAATGGTAGCAACTTCACATAGTTCATTATCATTTCACCTGTTGTTTATTTGTTTGTATCCCAGTGACCCCCTGACCTTTCCTCCAGCACCACCATCAGGATGTTGTCGGTAGAGAATGAAATGTCTCAACAACTACTGAGTAGGCTGTGATGATATTAGTTACACACATTCACGTTCCTCTCAGGATGAACTGTAGACTTTTCCTCCTGCACCGTCATCAGGTCATATTTTTAGTTTATCCAGTACTTTGATTACTTTGATTTATGACCAAATACCTGCAAAACAAATGGCATTCACTTTCAGCTTCAGCTGTACCTTCGGTTAAGTGCTATTTAGGAAACGTTGGCTATTGTCAATATGAGCATGCTAATGTTAGCCTTTAGCTCAAAGCCTCGCTGTGTCTAACCACTCTACATAGCATCCTGCAGTGGAAACAGGGTCCAACTGATCTGATGAGAGATTTTATAGCACTGACACCAAATGTTACGTATCATATAAGGAATTATACAAACTGCGACTGAACACAAACACAAGGAATGGAAGAAATTAATGAACAAATTATAGTCTGCTTTTGACACCTTTCCCATTAGGCAAGAGGGATATTACGGTATGTAACCAATTGTAGTTAGTTTTGGAGTGTAAGAATATTCTGCTGAGTTGAAAATATATCAACAGACTTGCTCTATGCTACCAAGTAACTTTAGCTACTTTCACATCCCAGCTGAAGTGACCCAAAACCTGTGTCCACCAAGGTATGAACAGACCAGACCAGATGTCCTCAGACCAGATCTGGGCCACCTGTGTATGTGCTCCTTGACCCGATTCCTCTCTGACCTCTGACTGTGCAGCGCTGTCAGAACAGTCTGATCAGAATCCATGTGGTCGTTTTAAAGTCTCCTCCTCTGCACATACGGCCTGTCGTCATCATTCAGCATCGGCTCATCACAGACAATAACAATAAACATGGAGGAGAGCGACGACAGCGACAGGGTCAGTGGAGAGACCAGGACGTTTCACATGTGGTGGACGTTTATGGAGAAGCTTCTGATCAGGACAAACTGGGAGGAACATATCATAACCCAGTGGTTTGGGAGGAAACTGGGCCATTTGACTGTCACACACACCACCTGGTTGTTGTTCCTGTGCGTACATGGCTCACATTTCAGTTACACCTGTGCACGTGTGGCAGTTTAGGAGCTCAGTGGTGTTCACACCGGAGCCGGGTACACGGCGCTGACACACATGGACAGAAAGCAACAACACAACAAGATCAAATCTGGGTGTTAAGGCCTGTGATGTGGACATAGGCTTTGTAAATGGTCTTTTACTTGTACAGAACTTTTCTATGCATCACTCAAAGCACTTCCACATTATTTGGACATTCACCCATTCACATTCCCAAGCACTCACACATTCACACACCAGTGGCATCACTGGGAGCAAATGGGGCTTCGGTTTCTTGCTCAAGGACACTTCTAAAACCAGAAAATTAAAACAGTGAAGCTGCTGTGGGCACTGAAATGATCTTCAACTGTGTTCACATAATTGAATGGTTTATCTTATCTTACTGTACCACACAGCAGAAGGCGATTCATGATTGTCCACTCAGCTTGTCGTGTCAGATAAAAAAATAAAAATAAAAAAAGAGTCAGCACCACAGATGGCTGCCTCGGTTCTGTACCAGAGACAAATTCCTTGTGTGTGTAAGATACTTGGCCAAATAAAGTGACTATCATTAACATCATTATCATTAAAGAGATGGCCGTAGCTGATGTCCACTGACTGCAGCGTGAAATCTGGTGAACAGCTAAAATAACAGCAGATATGGCCAGACGCAGACTGACTGAAGGGGACTAATTTGAATTTGCAGCGGCACAGGTTTTGTTGTGTCATGGCTTCAGAGTGTGTGGCGGTAAAGAAACTTTCAGTCTCTTAAGGCAGACTTGAAAAAATGACTGGATTTTTCATATGGAAAAAAAGAATTTATTTATCATCGTTAGCAGCCCACATGCATTTATGCAGTTAATTCATTTATTTTCCAGTGTGTCACAGTAAAACATCACAGAGATACATGTACTGTAGCTGAACTATCACTGTTGCAAAATCATACATTTCCAAACTCTTTGGTTGTGTCTTCAGATAAAACTAGAATAAACATGTGTCCCAGGAAACCATCAGACTAGCCTGAAGGGAAAATGACAAACACAAAAAAATACATTTATTATAAATAACGCTTCATACGTCAACACAATATTGTATTTATACAGTTTCATTTCATGTTATAGGCTCTAGTGGCTGCAGTGTTCCTTACATCCCACAGTAAGAGACAATACATCCACATACTGATGCTTTTATTATTCACTGATAGGTGGAAGTAGTGCTACAGGAAAGGTCACAGTGTCAATAAAGGAATAGGTCAACATTTTGGGAAATGCTAGTTTGATTTCTTTCTTAGAGTGAGACATTCAGCTGGATCTCAGTCTCATTTCTTCACTAGAGTTGGAATAGGAACTCAATTAGCATAGCTTAGCATAAAGACTGGAAATGGAGAAGCTGCTAGTTCTGTTAAAAATACGCCTCCCAACAGCTCTGAAGATTGTGTTGTATCTGTTTATTTAAAGGGGCACTAACTCAGACTTTCCCCACAGTCTGATAAACCCAGTGGCAGTGGGACAGGACACAGTGTCTCTCAGCTACTGAAATCCTTTACTGTTGTTTTTACATCTGTTAAATGACAGTTTATTTAGAGATAGTCACCTCCTGTCTCCACCTCCTTAGTAAACTCTATTTTCTCAGCTCATGCTTACAAAGAATAAGTGTGTTTCCCCAAATGACAAGCTCTTTCCTTTGAAATTGAAATGGTTTATTATCTGGGAGCGTGAATGTGCTCAACTAAATACATATATTTGTCTAGTGTGTGTTGCACTTGAGGAAATCTCTTGCAGATGGACCCTTTTTGATGGATTAAAGAGCTGCTCAATAGAAAAGTTTACTCTGATGTTGAGGAAAGGTCAGGACAACAAAATGTGACATAACCACCATTAGGAAATCATCCTCTGGGGCCCATTAATAACCTGAGCTCTGTGGCTACAGACCGTCAAACTGATGTTGCCTCTGCAAGAAATTTCAATAATTATTCAAAAAGCACAAACATTTGACTCTCATACTTCAGTAGCCTTTTTCTAAAAACAAATTTACCTCTTACCTCTTCCACTGTTGCATCCCAGGCTGCTGGAGCTTCCTATTCGATCCAACCTGGCCCCAAAGCAGCCAGAGGCCCGTTTCCTGGCGGTTATCAGCAAGTCCTGCAGGCGGCTCCTCTGGCTCGCAGCCCTGCTGTGGCCCTCCGCTGCTGACTGAGACGTTTCTGGTATCGAAGGTTCTTGGTCCAGGCTCCATCCTTGGCCAGCCTGGCTGCGTGCAGACTCTTGGTTTGTACCTTCATAATCTGCTTCAGGGTCCTCCTCCTCCTGGGCTGCTTCACTCAGCGTCTCCTCAAAGCGCTCCAGCAAAGACTGGTGTGGAGAGACGAAGACGGGTTCACTTTCAAAACCCGGGCTGATAACATTCTGTCAGTATCTTAGTTACAGGAAACGCATGCTGACTGAAAAACTCTTTTAGTGAATCTGGGCTTTTGGGTAATTCCGTGCATCAACACAGACCAGGAATGTTACAAAAAGCAATGATATTAAAGTTTAAACTAGACTAGCAAGCAAGTACATCTGGTGCCAGGCACTCACTAGGACTTCAACAGGTGGTTTAATACACATTCGTTTGCTTGGTCAGAAGCCCTCAGAGTGTGCACTGCCAGCCTTGGACTGAGATAAATAACTGTGAGCAGTATAGCGATGATGTGTCTCTTCAGTCTCACAACTTAAAATCCCATGTAGAATTCAATTCCAAACATGCGCCCATAAACATGCACTACAATAGCTGCATTACCTAGAAAAGACCTGCTATACTGTTTAGTAAGGCTGTGCTGCAATGCTGAACTGATACTTTAAAATGACAGTTCCTTGTAAATTAAAAAATAAAACCCTTGTGCTCCACTTGCTTTTCAACTCCATATAATATTAAATGTGGTGCTGGTGAAGTTGTAGATCATAACTTGCTTGTTTTGCTTTTTTCTGACCTTCTGTGAATTCCATTAAACCTGAAATTAAATTTAGACGGAAAGTGACCGTCTGTTAACTCAAAGTGAGGGGATGCTTGTTGACTTAGTACACAACACTCCTTTGACAGAGCAGTCAAACATTTTAGGAAACACTGGCGATATTCTTGTTGTGTTAGGGTTGGCTGCCAGTTAGAGTTGGTTTAGGGTTAGAAGAACAAACTTTTCTCTGACCATCAAATAATCATAATAAATCAGGTAATCATAGTAAACCAAAGAACTGCCTATCCAGCTAAATCTTCTTTTAAAGAGAAACTTTTCTCATTATAACAAGAAACTTTGCTCCTTTTTACGAGATACTTTCATGGTAAAATATAATGTTCATGTTTTAATACAAACTGTGTTTTATAGTTATAACAGGAGCCATGCACAATGTGGAGTGAGTGCAGCGTGCACACTGACTTGGAGCAGTGGCGTCATTCAGTTTAGCAGCCTCTCTCTCATCCACACCCCCCATACCAACTTTCCACAGTAACCAGCCCTGTACGCTCCAGCTTGCTCCGTGCTTGACATCCACGCACAGTATTTAGTCCACATAATAACACGACTGCAGCTCAAAAACCACGATAAATAAAAAACACCCTGCACATGATGGTGTTTCAGGCTTGACTGGCGGGGGGTGATGTGTGTGTTTGGCGGCAGCCGCAGGGCTCACGTTGGGGAGTAGAAATGATGTGATGCACTCTGTGCCATACAACATCATATTAGTTAGCTCCTCGGGACATAAAAGGTAAACTACATTTCTCTGTATATGATATATTTTGATCGGGCAGTGGCGTAAAACCTGAGCAAAATCATTAAAAGCTCTACGCACTGTGCTGCAGGTGCCACTGATGTAAGGGCGTCCAAAGATCACTAACATATGACAGTCTTATCGTTTTCTCAGGCATATCATGTAAATATATGGGAATGATCATTAAGCACGATATTTACCACTGAAACCTTTGTAAGAAAGGAGGGAGAAAGATGTGGAATGAATGTCAGAAAAATTGTCCAGATTGTCCCGATTCCCTCTCCACAGTGCCACATACTAAATTCTGGTAGTGAATATAAAATAGTGGATATAAAAGTACTGTGTTCATCCTAAAGCATGTGGAAGTTTTCAACTGTTTCTTCTCGTCTTTGCTCGAACATACACGACACCGTTTACCAACTCCCTTCTTTAATTGTGAGTGTGCTGTGGTTTCTTACCTTGAGCTGAGCCAAGTCACTGGTAGAAGAGGCTCTTCCCAGTATGTGACTGCTGACCAGTGTGTGCTCACACAGTAGAGCCAGTAGGGCCAGTGGGCCCCATAGGACCACGATCCTCATGTTATCCTTCTGCTGTTACTTCTGTTACTGCAACCTGCGCTGCAAGATTTTATATACAACACACATGCACACACGCTCCCTGTGCAACAGACAGTCAGTGTCAGTGGCTCATCATTTTGTAGACCATCTCAAGTGCATTCTGACACCTCTGTATGATAAGGCAGCTGGTCAGATGTTCCTGTAAGTGGCACTTGGTGGTAGGTGATGTGTGTGTGTGTGTGTGTACAGTTAATATGTGTCTGTGTGTCATCACGCTTACCAGCCACCAGTAGCATGACCTCAGGAACCATCCTGGAGCACTGAGCTCAGACGTGGTGTGTATTGACAGGAATGCAGCATTCACCATGCAAACACTTCAGGCTGCCGACACGCCGAGACTGAAAAACACCATAGTAGGTAAAACTACTGCTACTGGGTTACAGGGAGTCCACATGGATCAGGTCAGCAGAGGAAGGAAGCAATGATACGTGTCGACAGTATAGAAGATTTGTAGTACATAATATTCATTGTGATAGGTGACTAAGTCTCGTGTGAGAAGTGAGATGAGAAAATCGATACGACAGTGATGGTCTAGTAGTTTGACAAACTCAAAGCAGCTAGTTTGGTTCTGTTGAAGTTACACCCACCATCGAACGCTTGAGTTGAGATTGTTTTCAAAATCAAGAGTGAACTGTCAGCAGCAACTCTGATGTCCACTGCTACATATTGTTTACATGTGTGAGAATCAGTGAAGTCACACATCCAGTCAAAGGCGTTTCATTTATTTAATCGGCTGATTACTGCACCAAAACCTTAAAGAGTCTTAGGTCACTAAGTATGTCCAGTATGTTGAGTCCCTTCCTGTTCCTGTAAATTACTGATGGAATGCTAAGTACATTTACTCAAGCACTGTACTTAATGATTACACAATGATCCAGTAGCATCATTACTGTGACACGGGCCGTTCTGCAGGATGAGTACCGTACTTTTGCTACTTTGAGTGTATTTTTATGCTAATATCTGTGAACCTTTAAAATTGTTTACACTGTGTTATTTCTTCTTCTACTCAAGTAAAGAATGTGAGTACTAATTCCACCACTGAACTACATTCAATCATGTACTGCACTTGTCCTAGAACTGACAGAGCCATGTTCTGGAGATGATTCCATGCAGTATTTTCTACTTGGTGAACTTATTTCCAAAACCACTTTCTACACAAATTCTCACATTTACTCCTGTTTCTGTTGTTCTGCTCTCATGCTTTGCCTCCTTGTCCTCCATCAACATTTCCTATAAACAAACAATTTGCTCTATGTGTGAGAACGATTCAGTTCCACAAACCATGACAGTAAGTGTAGTGCCCTCATATAGTGCTTTCCTACCCCAACAGAAAGGTGCTTTACACTGTGGCCACTCACTGACACATTCACACATCATGGCGGCAGAGCGACCACGCAAGGCACCGAACCGCCCTGACTCACTTGTTGTTCAGTGTGTTGCCCAAGGACACTTCAGCATGTGGACTGGAGGACTGGGAACCAAACTACAAACTCTGTGATGGGTGGACGACCTCTTCTACCTCCAGACAACGAGCACATAAACCTCCTAGAGAAGATAAAGTCTTCTTCACACAGGGAGTGGCCACGTTTCAAGGGAGGGATGAGCCGTACTGTGCATATGTACGTCAAAACTCTTTAGCCACTCCAAAGATTGTCTAACGTAATTACTTTCTTACATCTGTGTAATCTGATTGCATTAATTAGATGAGTTGCCAAAGGCCTTTTCAAATTGTGGCTCATAACAAGAAAATGTTGTTGAGGTACAGTAAACAGCTGATACTGTAAAACCCATGAAACCCTTGATGTGCAGATGTTACCAGATGTTACTGCTTCTCTGGTATGTAAACACAACCCTGATGTTACAGAGGTCTACATTTTACATCAATAAGTCCCCTTATTTACAGCAGACCCCTGCGCCAAGCTACCATGTCCTGGATCAATGCATCTGCTGAAAGTGGCGAGAGGGAACTGACGTCAGCCTCCATCGTATCGCTGGTAAGACAGCCAGATGTCAGAGTAACCGAGCGTTACTGGAATTAATAACTGTAACATCATTTCTGAATTTCAAACTGAAAACCCTCCTGAAAAGTGGCCATTTGTTGTATAGCTGCACATTATAATGTGTGTGTGTGTGTGTGTGTGTGTGTAGTGATGCTCAAGCAGCCCTCGGCTCAGTGGTGCACATTGTAAACATTTATTAGAACACTGAACAGTACATAAAGAACAATGTCACATCCAAATTTAAATAAATAAGCCACAAACAATAATCAATAAATATCAGTAAATAAATAGCCTTCACATAAAAATATCTTCGGTAGAGACGTTGCAGTTCCAGAATTTCCATGGTAAGACTTCATCTTTACTTTGGCTCTGCAAGAGAACACGACAACAGCTCTGTTATAGATATTCACATGTTCTTTAATTTGAGAGTTCATGGTAAACTAAACTCACATTTGATATATTATCAGAATTAAAACCATTTTAAAGACACTATGAGGAGAAAAACCCCAACTGGAGCCATTGTTGGCGGTTCATCTTACAGCTGTTGTTGGTGTAACTTACTGAATTTGCCGACTGTGTTGCAGCCCAGCGAGCTCATGGAGCCTATTCTGTCCAAGCGTCGACCAAAGCAGCCAGAGGGTTTTTTGGACACATCGTTTCGGATGCTCTTCAGGTTCTTGGCTGAGAGAAACTCCCTGATCACAGCCTCGTCCAGTCCAGTCTGGAGCTGCTGTGCGTCTTCTGCCTTCTCCAGATCATTCACCTCTGAGGGGACTCTCTGGTCCACCTGAGTCTGCTCTGAAAGGGACTCCTCTAGTCTGTGTAGGAGCACCTGCAGCAGACACACAGACATAAGCTGGGTTAGCGTTTACAGGAAGGGCTCTCAAATACATCTGGTAGCACCTCTCAGCACACAAGCAGAAGAATTCAGAATCATTTTTACAGGACAGGCAGAAAGTATATTGTCAAGCACTTTTTACATGTACTATTTGCTCAGAGTGTCGGTTTATTTTCATTAGAGTCCCATTAATTCACATATGGTCCCAGAGCTTCATGTAAAACGCTTCTGAATGAAACATCTTCATACAAGCTGAGATATCTGATGTTTGATACAGTGAATGAAATGAAAATGTTTGTCCCATCTCACTGGTGAGTTCCTAAAATGTCCACGAGGCCCGATGGTGGAGCCCTAAAACTCCAACTTTCCACACCCAAGTTTCAGAATCACTTATTTGGAGGCTCACCTTTAAGACGTCCATGTCAGTGTCGGTCAAGCTGGTGCTGATGGGAAATGTGCTGACCAGCTGCAGGTTTAAGATGAGGAGGCCACAGAGGGAAATGAAAGACAGATGCATGTTTGTCTGTGAGTTCTTCCTGATCCTATCAATGGCTGGATGGCTGATCTTGGGCTTCTTTGCCTGGCAGCTGTTTGGATGCTGGAATCCACAGTGGCACCCTCTGCTCTTTTATACTGAAGCTGGACACATGCAGGTATGCCAGGAATTGAGCTGGCGTTCCTGACACCTGATTCTGATAACAGGAGCTATCGGAAACGGCTCCTTTTAAAGCCTTGTCTCTCAGATATGGAGCATTCATATGACATAGCTGCTTCCATATGCTACTTTGTTACTCCTACCCCACTCTACACAGGACATTGTTGTCACTCGCTTCCTGGAAGTAGTAAACTAGCAGAGGGTGACAGTGTTACTAAATTGAGGCGTGTACGTGATAATGGTGGGGTAGCCTGCTGGTTCGAGACCAGCCTTCAGTGTGAGGATCCAAATTTGGGACGTGTTTACACAAACATTCACAAAGTGCAGCGGGGGGACAGCGCCACAGGGGCAAAATGTTGCAGCACTGTATAAAAGAAAAGGCTGTGACCTCTGACCTCACTAGGAGACATCGCATCACATTAAGATTACAGCCTGAATCAGTTGTAATAAAAATATGAAGGCTGCACTAATAATATTTTACATCAACAATGGATCAAATGACTAGCGATAATGTAAAACATGTCACGGAGAACTCTCATTCACTCTGCAGGTTTTACGCCTCCATGCTGGCGGGTTGTATGTCTGTCCTTCTGCCCGGCCCATTCTTGTGAACGCAGTATCGCAGGAACGCCTTGAGGAAATCTGTTCAAATTTGTGACAAATGTCCAGTTGGAATCGAGGATGAACTGATTAGAGTTTGGTGGTCAAAGGTCAGAGGTCAAGGTCACAATGACCTCACATCTCTCCCTTCCCCATGAATTTGACTGTTCCTGTTCATCAATCAGTGGAGACAAAGACCCATCATTAAAGTGGACTGGGCTGCCTATGTCAGAGGACCAGGAGACAGTGAGTATTGATGCTCCAATCTGTTAAAATTGGTCTCTGCATACTAAAAGATTTAATACAAGAAGAAAACACAAATAAAAACTTGTGACATTAGTGTAAACAACGTGTCTGAGCTGCCACCAGGACACTCGTTTACTTAATTCAAAGTACTAATATCACAATTGGAAATACTCCAATACTCCAGTCCTGTATTTAACATTCTACCTGTAGTAAATGAATATTAGCTAAGTGTATTTAAAGAATCGAATGTAAAAGCAGATCTTTACTGATATATTTTTAGTTTATAAGCATTCAGGATTTTACTGTTGTATTTGGTCGAGGAGCCAGTTTAATCCAGGTGGGAACAAAGTACTGCAACACAAATCTGTTTTCATCTTTTGGAGTTTTCTCTTATCTGTACTTTTGTTAATGAGGTACCAGATCACGTGACCTCTGTTAGAAGTTTAGAGGACAAACTCTGGTGGAAATCATAGACACCTGAAACGTGGTAAGGAGACACAAACAGTTTGATTTACGCAGAGCCACTGGCTCACAGGCTTCTCATGTGATGTTAGTATGAGACATGTAAACATAAGTGACCACTACAGGGTCAGAACTGTACTGACAAAACTACCATCGAATTTAAATACCTCAGAATTTGTGTAAATGGCAGGAAGACGTTTAAAATGTACCAATAAACTCGCCGTGGAAACGCGTCTCTTCACTTTATTCTTGTGATTAATTTTATGCTTTAAAATAATGAAACTGAAATTGTTTGATCAGTGCCAGCAACCAGCTGCTGGTAAGAGACTAAACACGTTAATGCAGACGTGGATCGAGCCTCAGAGAAGCTTTACGCACACGCCTGAAGTTCGGACACTGCAGGATACAGAGCCTTCCAGCTGGTCCCGCAGGCAGAACCGTCGAACCAAACCCTTCTCACAGAGCTGCAGCGTCAGTTTTCTATGCTTGTATGTGGACCTCTAACACGACTGGCACTGAACCTCTTGTTGTTAACGAGTGCCATCTGGATTTCTGTAGCTCCATCATCACGCAGAGACTCTGACATTTGCACAATCTGTTTCTCCTCCTGCATGCGCCGGAGCCGCTGTTGCTCGTTATCTTTCATAATACAGCATCTCACCAGTCGTCAGTCATATTACTCGTTTTGTCTTGTTTATGAGGCCAAAACGTGGCTTTGAAGACATAGAGCTACGTTGTTCATGGATATAAGCAGATTAAAATATCACCACGAAGAAGCTAAATGTGTCCATTCTCAAGTCTCTTTCCAACCAAACAGCTCAGACTGAACAAATAACTGCAGACATCTGGAGATAAAAAGTAAAAAAAAATAATAAATTATCAACTGTTCCTCATCTAAAACCGATTTATTTAACGTGCATATAATGTGACAGTGCTCCTTTGTTTCAACGGTGCCACAAAAAGGAACAAATTCAATCTCAGACTCTATTAGGCAAAATAATTATTTTACTAGAATACAATCTATTACAAGGACACTCTATCCAAGAAATAATACAAAATAATAAATACATTTACAACTATTTATTAACAGCTCACATATGAAACAGGGAATCACAGTTCTGAAGGAGAACCACGCACAGGAGAGACTGCAGGACCCGCACAGGGAAGTGCTGCTCAAAGCTTCGTGCGCGCCAGAGGAGCCCCGGTGTTGGCGAGCACGCTGATGTGAAGATGGGAAAACCCCGGAGTCGTCCGCCCCTGTGGACAGAAGCACGTCGCTACAGGTTAACCCGGATTCTTCCATATAAATCAGATGAATTATAATCAGTTGATACTGATGGATTATTAAAACGGTTTTCATGTTAAATCTCAAATAGTAAAGTTGTTGTGTGCAGCATTACGTTCAATGTGTGAGCTCAAACATTAAGACGTCTTTTTGTGTCTACTGAACGAATAATAACTACACAATAACTACACAGTAACTACAGGCTCGTTTCACTCTGCAGAGCTATTTCACACCCGAGTGTAAAAAGAACTTTGCATGTTATATGAAATAACTGCACATTCGAGGCTCTATTTAGCTCTGCATGTAGGTTACAAACTAAATTTAGCCAGTGTTGCAATTGCCAAAAATGAATGAAACCAGGATTTGATCCGTGTCCGCGGTCCCTGATTCCCACCTTTAGCAGCCCAGGCCGCTGAATGAGCCGATCCTCTCTAGCCGGACCCCGAAGCAGCTCCGCAGCCCGCCCTTCTTGGGCCGGTTCCACGAGCGCTTGGAGGTCCTCCTGAGGTCCTTGAAGAGTCGCGCCACGACGTTTTCCTTAGCCGCCAGCGCCGAGTTGCTGGGGTCGAACGAGTCCCACGGGTGCTCCTCTGAAGCTCCGAACACCGACTTGTCTGTGTTTGCATCTTTCCCCTCCACCTGCATCTCCTCCGAGGAGGAGAACGGCGCCGTGTTCATCTCGTCTTCTAAGAGCTGCTTCAGAGTCTGTGGGACAAAGTCAGAAACATGAACTTCTTCATCACAGTGGACTGTCCTAAAATATCCACCGCACAGCAAACTGCAGAGAGTTTGGCATCATCTGTAACACACTCTGCGTCTTCATGACACTTCAGTAAACAGTCACACATCACTGACATTTCACACCAGTTAAAGCGCAGGTGAACTTACCTGTAGATCAGACACAGGTTTGGCTCCAACGAAATTAAACAATACAAGCAGAGACAAACAGCACACGCAGATGTTTGGGTTCATTTTCTTTTGCAGCTTTTTAAAAGGACTTTTGCGCACACGTCAGTCCGTCCCTGCTCCTCTGTCTGGCTCTGCAGCGGCGACAGGTGTTGCCTTTATACACGAACTGATTCCGTCACAAGGCCTGGGAAAATTAACGAGCTGTGACTAATGCTCGTCCACGTGGGAGAACAGGCTAATTTGACTGCTGGAGATGGAGGCTGGAAGTGTTCACAGCTCCAAACTCCTCGGAAGCGTCACACGACAGGATTGAGAACTGAGGCTTCTAGATGTTTTATTGGTTTTATACTTTGTTCTCAAGCAACTGGCAACCAGTAGTGGAAAGTAACTAAGTACATTTACTTAAGCACTTTTCGTACTTGAGTGTTGCCATTTTATTACTTTACTCCTTCTCAACTACTTGGTACTTTTTACTCAGCATGTATTTACCAGCTTCAGTTGCAGATGTAACAAACATAACCAACTAATAAACTGTGAAGTTATGGATGAAGGCACCTGGCAACTAAACGGTGGTTAAAATGAGCCTCACCTTTACCAGCTGCAACATTAGTGATGTTTACTGCATCTATGTTTGTGAACCAATAATGGAATCACAGATGGATCCCTGAATGGGCCTACTGGGCACCGGACCAAAGGCCCAACGGGTCAGCGGGGCTTGGAGCACAAAACTGTCAAGGGACGGTTACTTTTCTGTTCTGATGATTACAAAAAGCTCAAAAATGAGAAAAACATAGATGGAAAAGAACTAGGGTGGCACAGTGGTTAGCGCTGTCATCTCACAGAAGGTTCTAGGTTTGAGCCCCGGCTGAATATATAGTATACTTATTTTAATACTTGGTCCCTTGTATTTCAGTCTGATGCTTGGTGCTGTGGTTTCGGTCATCACTGCTGTTGCTACTGGATACCTGAATTTCCTTCAGGAGCAATAACATATCTATCTATCTTGTCCTGCTTTGCTGAGTGTAAACATCAGCTGCTCAAAGGGCCAGGCGCTGTCATTTTTCCCTGTCTCATACCTCACAAACACTAATTGGACTCATATGCACACCTGGAAAGTCCAGAGATGTGACTCGGTGGAGCCAGTGAAAATTAAGATTAATTCCTAGTTTGCCTGATTGCGGTGTGTGTGTGTGTGTGTGTGTGTGCTTGTCTTGTGTTTGTACTGTTGTTACCTCCATCCCCACCCCCAGACTATCCTGCCACCACCCAGACAGGGACCAGGGGTAAACGATGAGCGATTAGCCCTGGACCCTGTGAAGCTGAGTGCACTGTGTGGAGGAGGATGGCAGATAATTGACATTTCACCAGCGTCTCAACCGGAGAGCTATCATATGAAATTGACTCAGGCCTCAGGGCAGCAGTGATTGTTCCACATGTTTATTTATGGAAAGAATCTGTTGTGATACTGTCACACAGATGTGGCCAAAATGCTTTCGGATCATAAAGTGACACACTCGAGTTTTCCTGTTTTGTTGTCCAGTGTTTTTTAATCGGCCATGATGTTTTGCTAAACTTAACCATGTAGTTTTTGTGTACTAACAGAAGTGGGATAACACTGCTGCGTAATGAAAACCCAGAGCATCTTATATTAACGCCAAAGGAACCCTTTAGCATCAGTATGAGACGCAAAAGGTTCTTGAATTATTGTAAGTATTTGGCGCCCTGGGAATGTGCTGACTCAGCAGTGAACACTATTTGTTAAACCTACTGTACCTAACGTCATTTCAGCCTTGAGGGTCTAGTGAAACCTAAAACAAACTGACACCATAAGCTGCTCCTAACCACCCTTTGCCCCTCCCATCACATCCTGTTTCCTAGCAACAACATGAACTACAGATGCCTGGTTGGGACAAACTGATCAGAACACAACCTACAGTTTGAAGCTAGTGTTAGCTGGCTAACCATAAATGTGTCAGTCCAGTAGAATGCTCTGGTTACTGCTGAGAGACACCACGTCCTGTCCCACTGTCACTGGGTTTATCAGACACTGTGTGAAATCTGAGTTAATGCAGCTTTAAAAGGAAGCTTCAACGCTACACTGTAAAATCTCTATGGCAGGTGAAAGTCTAACATCATCACTACAGTAAATATCCAAGCATCATCAGCTTGTACCTAACGATCAATATCACTGATGTGGTTTGAAAAGGACATTTTTATTGGCTCAAGGTGGATGATTTGGACTATTCATTTACAGTTGGATAATTTAATCTAAAGCAGTGAAGCATGCTTCATTAAACATGTTTTGCAGTAAAATCTTAATTTGTAAAGTAAATATTAACCATAGGTATTAAATAAATATAGCGTAGTAAACAGTACAGTATTTCTGACTGAGCAGGGGGCTGAAGGGCTGCATCGCTCAGCTTGGTAGACTGTCTGACATTTAAACCTCTTAACTGTCACTGAGATGAGGAGCGTGCAGTCCATCCTCACACCGATTCCCCTCAATTAAAAGCTTTAATTAGAACATAAGCGTCTCATCATCTAAACAACTGAGGTAAACAACTGACGTTGGTACTGTTACATCAGACAACACAGCAGTGGTTCCCGAGGCTCGTCCTTCAGGAGGAACTCCCCACTGAAATGGTGGAACTGTTTACCAGAAATGACTGAATTAACAAAATGGAAATGATGAGAATGACTTTTTTCTTTCCATGATTGCACATTTTCCTATTTTGAATGTACCACTTTCATTTTATTTTTTATGTTGCCTTACAAAATTCACTGACTGCCTCTGTACCGGAGTCAAACTCCTTGTGTGTTTAAACAGACCTGACCAATAAAGCTGATTGTGATTCTGAGAACGCAGAGTAAACATGGTTTGTAGTGTCATGGTTCTAATGTCACTTGATGGGCTGGTCCCAGAGAGAAATCCTGTACCTCCAGAGGATGAGTCCCACTTTTCCTCTAGTGCAGTTTTGGCTCCATGCAGGACCCGTCAGGTTCTGGCCAAGTTCCTCAGGTCTAGTTCTAATTACTGAACACATCACTTTTGGTTTGGTTTCTCCCAGTGACACGTTGCTGCTTGTCAATACAGCCAAGAATGTTTTGTAAAATGACTTGCATATTACTAGTGTAACAGACTCTCTGTATTTACTACATACATTCTACATGCGCATATTTAAGATCAGAATTCTCTTGAACAGCCTGTGATTCCTTGTTAAAGAGTCCAGCAGCTCCCTGGGTCAGACCACACCATCAATGGTCATAACAGAACATTTCAGATCGTGTATGAACTCAGAAGACATGTTGATGATGGTTTCGGCACATGTGAATTCTGCTGAAACATCCAGACATCGGTTCAGACTATCACTGAACCATTATGTGCATGATGAACTGCTGTGACAGTGGTCGTACAAGGCTGCAGTGTTTGGTCTTACAGGAAAATGACTTGGTTTTTGTTGAAATACTAGCCTATTTGATGCTATAAGATCTGTAAAAAGCATAGTCTCCTCACATCACTATTTTAATATATAGTAAACACTGGGTCAGGGGGAAAAGCGTAATATAAAAGATGGTGCTCATAGTTACAAACACATCAGTGTCTGCAACTCTGCAATTACTGTATGTTTAACCACTAACTATCTGAACTCTGTTATATGCCTACATCAAGAAAAATACACTTCAAGCTCCAATAATAACTCTAATGATCAGAATTCAGTTGTTTTTGCTTCAATTTGAGACAAGACGTATCCATAGTGACTGGCGGATTCAACAGCCTGGATCTGAGCAACACAAATACTGCATCTAGGGATATTTCACTAGGGACACTCATCACTGAAGGAAACTGACTGATCAGAAATAACTAGCAGGAAACTCAACAGAATATAGAAACCAACATATGGAGGAATTACAACTGTACCAAAAGAAAGACAACCATCCCAGCTCATGCTTTTATTTAATAGCTGTAAGAGATAAATCTCTTTTTTATGCAACAATACAAAGTACATAACAGGTAGGACCGATTCTATGAAACAGAACAAGACTTAAAGAGAAAAAGGCCATAAATAATTTAATAATTAGTGATTTTGTGGTTTACTTACTGGATATTATAGCTTACTTTGCTTCTACAATGTGTTTTCAAATCATTACATCAGTCAATAAGGAGAGTTCAGGATTTAAAAAGGCGAGATATGGAAATGTTTTACCAGCAGCACCACCTGAGGCAGACACACCATGACGCACTGCTAGCATGCTAATGACTACACCAAGGATGGCAAAAACTCTGTCATGGTTATGACACTTTTCCCGACACTATTTGAACAGCAGGGAATGTTGCACTCGATAAGTGACAGAACAGAGCGAGATGCTCATCCTGTCAACGCCAGCCCAGCACCTCCACTCCTCGACAGATTATCTTATCAGCAACACACAGCTGGAGGAATCCTCAGCTGTCTGCCCTTAACCGGCTGCTCAAGCAGAGCGTCATTCAGCTTTTCACTGAAACATTACGAGTTTCACTGAAACGTTTACCTTTTACCTACTGATCATGTGATACGTGTGGCGAGTTCTTGCACTAAAGAACAGCAGAACTGTTTCATGGAATCCTCCTGGATTCTGTTCAAGGGCCTCCACTCTCTTGGAGGGGAATTTGTTTCACTGAGTCCTCTGAATAAAACCTTGTACAAAAGAATTGGTGAACTGGTCATTTCATGCATTCTACCAGTAGAAGCTGTTTTGTAGCATAACAGACTTTCCAGGATTATAATATATATTGACATTCTTCTATTTTCGGTAGATGGTGCTGGAGGACGACCATCTCAGGAGGTTCTCCATCAGTCAGGTCATGATGGTCGAGCGGCTGCACAGACACCACTGTGAGTGAAAGGTGGATGAAGCTGCTGGAGTTTGTCAAACTGTAGCTAAAGGATCTGAGAGAAGCAGGACAAAGACTCTCTGGTGTGAGACTGAACTTTGAGCACTGCTAACACTAGCTCTACAGTGAATTAAAAAAAAGAACTGCTGATGGGTCTTTCTTTTCCTTTTCATTTTGACTTTTTTCTCTCTCTGACCTTCCTTTAGCCTGCAGTGTATTACCTGTATCATTTCCATCTACTGGCAATCATTGACAACCTGCCAAAATTAGCAGTCAAAACTTCCCTGTGTAAGCAGTAAGGCAGCTCCAGGTGACTTGTTAACTGTCAATAAAGATGTAAAGTTTGAGACATTGCAGGTTTATGGTTATTTCTGAGCCGCTCATACTGAAGGGATTCCATGTAGGCCTAATCATTTTCCTGTAACAAGACCATTCATTAGTTGCAGAATGGGAAGATCAGAGGAAGGCGAGGTCCTACTGAAGTGACATTTGGAAGGGTCAGGGAGGAAACGATGGTCTTAGTTGCACCATGTCTTCCGTTCTCCCTGTTTAATGTCTTCCTACTCTGTTTATCAGTGGCTCTATCCACTTATCCCTGAGGGTCTGAAACCTCTGATGCAGCATTCAAACTATCACACAAACCGAAAAACACGCCTACAGGCAATTTAGACTTTTCACTTCACTTGTGGGAGGAAACACACACGAGTGAAGGACATTAACAGAAAGCACCCAGACAGCTTGGCTGGGATTAATCTTTGAGCTGTGCCACAAAACAGGTAGCATATTGTAGACATGCATTTTAATTCTTTAAATCATGTATAAAATTACTGACTTTCTGTTAATGTCCAGCCACCATAGCAGGCAACACATCTAGCACTTAAAGGTGCTGTAAACTCACTGTAGGTTCACCCTCGTGTACAGGTGGCGTTCAGAACTGAACACACTAATGATACAGAAGTGGTACACAACACGACAGCACAAACGTACAAAACAGCCAAAGTTTCCAGAGAACACTAAACATGGCGAACGTGACCAGATGCATTTGGAAAGTGTTAAATGTTGCTTTGGTTTGTGGCTCATTAAAATACCTAGATCGACTAACCATCAGTAGAAAATGAGCTAACGATGGGAAATGAGTTAAGCACCTTTGTTATCAGTCCGTGGATTGAATTTTTCACCATCCACATGGTTAGAAGAGTCTTGGGGGGATTCTACAGAAACATTCAGAAAACATTGTTTTAAAAACTGACACCACTAATAGTGATGGTGACTGAAATGTATGCTAAAACATAAGTTTTCATTTTTATGAAAAGAAATAACTACAACTTAATGTGATGCAGACACATTAATCTATTACTCCATTACATTCCTGTATGATGTACAGTGCACGTGTGGCAGCAGTAACTGCTGTCTGCATCTCATATGTTTGATACACCACACAGGGCTGCACTGTGCAAAAGAAGAAGCGCCCAGTAGTCTCAGTCGGTTACTTATATATAACTATATAGTTATATATATATAACTATAGTTGGCGGCGCTTTGTCAGTGTCTCTGCCGTCCACCTTGCTCGTGGCTGAAGCAGCAGCAGAACGTCGTCTTAACATTCATGACGTCCATCACACCGGCTGTCTGTTCCAGTCCTAGGCCGAGCTCAGATTCCCACACCATTCCATCACGCCCTCCCCTTCCCAGCGGCTGTGGAAACACTGGCAGATTGTAATTGTGACCCCCTCTAATGCCACCTTTACACAGATGAGGCTATTTTTGCACAGCGAGGATGGCGCTGCATATATTTTTCTTTAGTTCATGCTAAATTTAGCACAGATCACCTTAACAAATCAAGGAGCTGCTTTTTTCACTTGCCACTGCTCTTTGGTATTAGGAACTGGATCTGGGGATGGCATTTAATAATGTACAATAATATGTTTACAGATTAGTGTAGATATCCACCCATAGGCTATTAAATTGAGTTGTACAGCACTGCCAATTAGAATTTTATTGTGGCCTCTAATGAATGGAGTTGACAGGTGTGTCAGAGGCCTTAAATCTCATTAGTTGTGCCTTCAATGAACTGGAAACACGGTGCCCTACAATCATTTCACACTTTCCTTTGTGACATTTAAATTTTGTTTTTTTTTTCTCTTTACTTAGACAATTAAAACTCTCTCATCAAAAATCCCTGTTTTTGTGCACAAACCTTAAAATCTCAAAATAAAATGTACCCAGTAGGTTACTGCACCCAACTGTTTTGATTATGGGCATAAGTCACTTCTGAAATGTAGCTCTTTAAAATTTAAAACACAGACATTAGAGTATAAGAAAGACTGAGCCAGAGCTATAGAAGCAAAACCATGGTAGAACTGTATGTTTTGTGGAAAACACTTCAGAGCCACAGATTACACATACAGCCATAAAACTGTGAAACACCAATAAATGTATATGAAATATTACTCTCACTCCCTCTAAAACAGATATTATTCACACTGAGCAGGTCAGAAAAGAATCTATTTGATACTAAAATGTGAAACACAGGGATGTTATTAACATGGAAGCTGTTTTATATGACAAACTTTACTTTAGGAGGTTAATATTCAGACATGTGACAGATGAAAAGCCAAACCCACACCCAGTGGCCGGCAGAGCCTCGTCAGTGCTGGGAATAATCAGCTGATTAACCAGGGAGCCCTGCTGTTTGCATTTCCACTTTATTCTGGACTTTGACTGAGAACATACAGCAGAATGTTACAGACAAAGACCTGAATCAGTCCCCAGCTTCTATTCCATTCTCCCAGGCGGCAAAGCATCAAAACATGTTCCAGAGTGTAACTACATATGCCTCTAAGACACTGTTTGCACACAAATGCACAGAGCTGCTTACAACGTCATTAAAACCTCTTTAGCGCCCCCTTCCCCCACCGCTGGCATCCCGCTGTGCTCTGACAGATATCAATGGCATCACCTCAGGCTACCAGGACCCCCGCCGTCACTAGGCAACAACACACAAACAGAAAGCAACCCGGTGTCTACAGGAACATCTAGGCCACGCTCACTCACAAACAGCTTGCATCTAGAAGGTGAAGCAGCAAAGCGAAGACAAGGAGATGCCAGGAAGTGATGCTGAGTTTCTCCACAGAAACCTGATAACAATTATCTGTCCATATGAGCAGTCATGAAAGGACAGAGCTGTGGTTACACCTCTGAAGAGGATGAGAGAAATTCCAGAACATTCAAAGTCAGTCACAGCAGTGTCCTCAGCTGGATTCCCAACCAGGTCAACCGCCTCCAAGGGCACTACGCCTGTTGTGTGTCAAGTGGTTTGTGCTATAATCGTTTAATTCTTTGCATTGACTCCAGTCTGGTCAGCGTGTGCTGTGCCGACCTCACCAACTACACGCTCCCATCACATGGCTGCTCCACCAACTCAGCATTCACATCAATATCGTGTGTTTAACAGGAGAGCAGTGTGATTCCAGTGATTCCAGTCTTGTTTTGAGAACTGGGGACTGAAGAGGATAACAGACTGTTCATCATCATGTAACTCTGTGTACTTGTATAACGTACAGTACCCTGTGCAGGTAATGGGCTGCTTGCCTTGTTTGTATTTTACTGGAGCAGCCAGGCACCTCTGGATTTATTTTAACTTTAGTTTATTGGTAAGGCAGCCAGGTAGATGCTAAAATTATTGTTAAGATGCTTATTTTGTTACAATAACCCCTTTGATTGGTCAACACACTGGAATTCCCAGGGACTTATCAGACTTACAATCCCTGGTCACCTTTTAAACAATAAATGATTTTGTTCTGCACAGTCACATTAGTGTAATGTTGATTCGCCCAGTGTTTCAACATTTTTAACCAAAACTACCACACAACAAACCTGGGAGCAGGTGTCGGTGCAGGTATCCTACAGAGAGCTGCACCTTCTCCCAGTGCGACACGTCTGCGGCGCTCCTGCCTGAAGGTGTCACAGCTAATGGTGCATTCGGCTGCTTCTCATCAATTCAAAACACCTTCTGAAGTCAGACATGTCTGATTCATTTAGGAAGTTCACAGCAGGTTACAGTCAAACAGTAAACTCATAACATTTTTACTGACCAAGATTCACATTTGCTTCACTTTAACATGGTTAAACAACCAGCAGGGTCACGATAAATATCTATATTTACTCACAGTCCTCAATGGAAATATCAAGATGTCTTCAGCGCAATAAAGTGTTTATCATTTCAATTCCAATAATATTTACAATTTCATTAACCAATAAGGCATAAGAAGGTAAGCAAAGGTTATCACAAGTTGATCTTTAGGTTTTACACACACTATGCAAATGTGTATAGGAATGATAATATATTTTATGTTTTACACAAATAGTTGAATAACACCAGGAAGAAAACAATCAAACAAACAGCAGCAGAGAAGAGAAAGGAAAGGGAACCTATGCTCATGGTAATCAACACAAGACTGGCAGAGTACACTATGAACTAGTTCAGGAAACACAAGCTGGAGCTTTTGGAGTAGTGCCCACAGTCTGAAAAACATCTCAGAACCTGAAGTGATCTGCAGGAAGAGGCTGTGAATACAAAGACTGCTCTGCTACCAGGAGTCTGCAAGCTGCCAAGGAAGAGCCACTGAGCGCTGCCTTAGCAGGGTGTCCAAACCTTTGTTCAGGAAAGAATTACTGTTTAATTTTTACGGTGTATTGACACTTGAAGAGATCCTTGTTTTACAGTACATGCACGTCTGCTGCAGGGGTTGCATTTACTTCTTTCCACTTCTCCAACAACATGATCATCATGCAGAGTTTCCCAACCAACAACAGGATGTCCAAGGTGATTCTTCTGTGTATTCAACAGTCAGTGGGGAACACCTGCAGACTGATGGCTGTTCTATTTCACATGACTACTGAGCAGGTCAAATGGCTGCCATCACAGCAGGGCACATTTTCCTGGAAGAAATGAGATGATTGACCTGTTCCTTGAAGGTGTGTCTGCCTTTGTGCCTCACATTTGGACAAATTAACCAAGTAACGGCTGCTGTAATAGAGTCCAGTAAGCCAGACATCCAAACATGCTACCTCTCATTTAGCACCATTAAAAAGATGCTGTAAAAAGTCAACAAAGAAGAAAAACTAAAGGTGTGAGGAGAAGGCAGAGCGGCTGAGAAGGGCAGCGGTGCAGCCATCATGCCGTCCTCCCTTGTGACAGTTTTATTATAGGAGCTGGTATGCAACACAAGAGTCATTTTCCCTAATGATCTCGGCAGCCTCCCACACCTCAGGACAAGTGAGTGTGGCTGACATGAGTGGAGAGGGGAAGGGCGCAGGAGAAAGATAATACATACAGGAAGGAAAGAACAAAAGAAGACTGAACTGAAACCGATCCTCTGGCACGATATACCAATACTGTTACAATGTCTTTTAACAGTGGGGCTTTCTTAAACTTTACATATGATTCAATGGAAAAATAAGTCAAGTATCTGTCCAACAGTGATTGACAGTTCAGAGGGAATTACTTATTACTCTTTATTTACTCTACAAATGACTGTGGTTCAGAGGGAAGAGACGTCGTCTCCCAACTGAGAGTTGGAGGTTTGAATCTCGGTGCCTGCAGTCCACGTGTCGAAGTGTCCTTGAGCAAGACACTGAACCCCCCATTGCCCCTGATGGTTAGAGCCATTGGTTGAGTTGGCGCCGCAGATGGCTGCTTTGGTTCTGTACCAGAAACATATTCCTTGTGTGTAACATGCTTGGCCAAATAAAACTTGGTTATTAATAAATAAAACTTGAGGTGATAATCACTCAGTCTGCCGGGCTCACAGCCACATTCATCTCTCCCTCTCGTTTAATACAATCTCGTTTCATTTCAACTTGCTCATAACCAACAGCTATTAGCTTAACAAGCTTGTTCGGTTCACACAAACTGGTGGTGCATGATGGTCTCTGAGCAAAGCTGAAATTATCACCTCTCTGCAAGTTTATGCTGATTTATCTGGTGTTTTTGTCTTACGGACTTTTTACTGACTGAGGTTTTATTCCACATACAGGAACAAGCTTCACTTCACTTGATGCAAGAGAAAACGTTCGTCCTGTAGAGCGCTGAAAGGGTGTGCTGGATTTATAACATGACACAAAACGAGAGCATCGTAGTGAAATGCACAACGGTACAACAATCATTTTATCTCAGTTATTTTGTGTTCCAACTTCATAGTTGGAAATAAAATTTGATCATTCACCCAGCCCTAGTGTCTCATGAACACAAATGTCTTTGGCCCCAACATTTTCATTTTTAACAGTGAATTTAACTAATGAACCAATCAAATTCTTAATTACATGTCAGATTAAAATGACTTCAAACTGTCTAATTTCAAAACTTAAAGTGAGAGCAGGTCATCGGTGTTATGTGACCAAAGACATCGGAGGACAACTGTTCTACTTCTGAGTTGAAATGGACATTGTGACGGGAACAAGAGCAGAGGAGGTGAAAATGAAGACTGACCTCATCAGAGACAGTGTGTGTGTGTGTGGGGTGGGGGGGCTGTGAATTGAAACCTGAGGTGAGACAGTGAAGCAGATGAGTGAGACTGTGAGGGGGGTGTGGGATGCTTAAGGTGGGATACTGGTGGCCCATCCTAACTCCCATAGCTCAGCCCATTACATCTGACTTATTAAGGTCACTCCAGTGTGTAATTATAACACAGGCAAATGATAAGATCATCACAGGGGAGCAGACTGATGCTGCAGTCATGATGTTTACTCACTAGCACCAGATTTACTAACCTACAATTACACACAGCACGTTTCTATTCTTATCCAGCTAATCCAGGATAATGATAGAGACCTGCTTTTCACCTCTACACACATCTGCTCAGCCACTGTGCAGGCCACAGGATGATGCTTGGCTCCTGCCTGGATTAAACAGAGGTAAATGACAGCGTGGTATTCGTTTAGCCCAGGTTGAATGACCAGAGCCTCTCGGAAATCATTACACAGGGTTACTTATTGCAGTTGGGACATAAAGGGCCATAAATACTCGCCGATGTTGAGGAGAAGAATCCTCTGGTTAAAAATAAGTCGGCTATATAGTGACAAGTGAACATTTTGACTCTGTTTTTGTTTTTTGTGACAATGCAAAGTTGTCAGTCACTTCAGTAGCAAACATCATCTTCAAATCTGGGCTGAAGAGGCCTCTAGCTGCACAGCAGTAACCAGGCAGTAATGGCCAGTAACTACTGATGTGAAGCTCGTGCAGAGGTGACACTGATTTCCCTTTCCTGGCCAGGGGAGAGCGGAGACAGCTGGGCAAGGTGTAAAACCCAAATGGTAGGGGACACCAGACCATCTCATTCTGGGGGTAGATAAGATCATATGTAATCATAAACTCCATGGTAATATGCATCATACAGAGAAGGTTTGTTCCACTTACCGTGCCGCCATTGCTCAGATCCCCATGGAGTAGCTGGTCATGCTTTGTCAGATTCAAAAGACCTTGTGCCGTTCACTCCTGGGAATGGGGTGATCCAAGACCTGTGTCAACTCTGATGTAAATGCCCAAATACAAGGACAGATGCAGATTCAGTCAC
>NW_018128241.1:258546-268472 GCF_001952655.1 Monopterus albus | reverse complement strand
CGGAGATGGAAGTTGAGGTTTGGGTTCTGGACCCACAGGAACAGTAGCAGTGGCTGAAAGAGCTGCGGGAGGAGGCTGAGACTGGAAGATGAGCTGCTGGATCTGCTTGCTAAGACTTGTGTCTTAGTTTAGTTTTATTTAGGGAACAGGGGAACACCTCTTCAGCTTAAGCCAGCATGAGCAGAGTGGAGACAGGAAGGACCTGGCTGAGGTGTTAGGCGCTGTAAGCTCAAACTGCATTAGACTCTTCTAAGAGCCAAATTAAAAGCGGCCTTACACTGCATTCTGAAATCACACCGTCATCAGCCTTGGAACAGGGGAACACCTCTTCAGCTTAAGCCGGCATGAGCAGAGTGGAGACAGGAAGGACCTGGCCGAGGTGTTAGGCGCTGTAAGCTCAAACTGCATTAGACTCTTCTAAGAGCCAAATTAAAAGCGGCCTTACAGTGCATTCGGAAATCACACCATCATCAGCCTCGACTCTCCCAGGCAAGTGCTGTAGTATGATAATATCCTTAGTTTGTTTGTGGTCACATGACTGAGACACATTCAGGTTTGATTTCTTTTCCTTACGACTCATCGGTAGCTCTGTCAGACACGGTTAATGCTGAATTGCCCCAACAGGGGGATCTGATGGGCTCAGCTCTGTCAACGGCCACTGATTCACACTTGTCCACCTGCTATAACAATATCCCCGGGGCTGTCAACATTATTGTCTAGGTCCATGGAGCTCAGCACATAATATATTAAACATCACGCTCCAAGGAAGCTAGTTTGGTAATACTGTGCTTAATTTTCTGGATAAATTACGCAGCAGACATTTTGACAAGTCATGGTAGAAAAAATACAGGTGAAAATAATCAGTTTCAGGGGCCTGATACTGTTCACGCTGCACCGTCACTGGCCTACTGCGAACAGCACTCGGATGTGCAGATCTCAGCCAAAGAAAACCTGAACAAACTAAACAGATCCACCATTATACAGCTAGTTTATCCTCTCTATACAAAGTCAACCACAGTGACAAACAACACAACAATCCTCAGGCTCCAGTGCACGTTCACTGACTGCATCACTATTAAGGAGCTCAGCATTTCCTGTCCTTTAGTCATAAAGCAGCATCTTTTCTCGGTGTGGATGTTTGCAGGAAGACTGCAGCTCATCCCATCATCCTGTCCTTTAGTCATAAAGCAGCATCTCTGCAGCTCATCCCATCACCAGCCTGGAGCTGAACAGATTCAGTATCCTGCGGTGAATCTGCAGCTCATGTCCCAGTGACAGTAACACCCAGTGAGTACTGCCCAGGTTTAGCTTCTTTCCAGCTAACATTAGCATTAGCCCCACTCATTTCTTGCACTCGTTCTCCCTCCAGACGTGGTTTCTGGAAACATCCATCTGTGGCTCACATTTGCTTTGACACATTCATTATTTCACTTAGTAGCTGCCGCATGTTTTAATTCGCCGTGGAATTGGAATATTTTCAAAGCTTTCCTCATGGAGACATTGAACAAGGTGCACAAACATGTCAAAGGTCAGCCCCGCCCACTCTGAAATCCATGCTTTCATTGGTCAAATGTAGTTGTGATGTCTCCAGAAAATAAACCACATTTGTAAAATAAAAAATAAAATGAAGGAAATAAATGGAAGTTATGTTCCTAATAAAGAAATTAGTTTAATATTTTTACATAAAAGTTGGTTTTAAAAATGAGTTTCATCACGACTGTGTTTGTTCTCAGGTCTCTTGAAAAAACAGAGTGAGACTACATGAATAAAGTTTGAAGAAATAAAATGCAGACAAAACAGAACGGCCTTTATTTGAACAGTAATAAAGGCACAAGACAAAGGTATCTGCTTCTTTGCCATGCGCCAGTTCTCTACATGTGTGGAAACTAAACAAGCAGAGGCTGCTGTCGAAATCTCCACATAAATCATAAAGTATTTGGCAAACAGTCCCTCAGGTCTGCTTCACACACAATCCATATGTTCCTCTTCATCTCATATTCTCCACACCACCTGTCGTGCCATGTGTAGAATTTAAAACAGGTAACTTATAAATAATTATTGTAAAATACCAAGTGAGCAATGCTTAGAACGCAAACAATAATATTAGCAGGATGATGGTGAATCATTCACAGCACATGCAACAAATCATCAAAATAAAATGGTATAAAAAATAATCTCTGAAATAAAACAAAGTGGAGATTAAAAAAACAAAAAAGGAATGTTTAATGTTCATATATGTGCCATTGTGGTTATCAGCCGGACATACAGCGGAGTAGTGTCCATCGATCAATGTACAGATCCACTTCCTGTTACTTGCCTCTGCTCCGAGTCACATTGTTAGTGCCTTTAGGAATGACCATGAAATAAACCTTAAATACACTTTACTGCTGATGAACCACCAGCAGAGTACTGCAGTTTGTCTTTAAAATCCAGTCCTGTAAACCCCCCCAGTCACACAACAAAACCTCAGCCAAGGATCTGAGGGTGGCGACCACCCAGTCCTCTTGGCCATGGCACGTTCTAACACTGAACCCATTACATACCATATGTGCAAATCAATCAGAATGCTGAAGCGATTAGAAATGTTACTGTACGTCCATCTTGACATGAACTGATGTGGTCAATAAGTAAACTGCAGGCCGTGAAGGGACGTCGACCTGCTTCTAGTGCGTAAATTCCAGTTACTTACACAGTAAATTAAAATGTACAGACAACAATCAAACATAAATGCTACAGTGACAACGATGATAAAGAATAAAACAACTAAAAATGAAGGTGACTCCTGTTGGGACCATCGCCACACTTGAGTGTGCTGCTGCTAGCACAGCTAGCTTACTTACCTCATCTTTAAAAAATAAGCCTGTTTAATTATTAGCTTCCCCAATTATGTTAATGAATCAAAACTAAATTGGCTAATTTGATGGTAACCGTACTCATCAGCCATCAGTATGGATCCTTTGGTGGCTATTTGTCACTTTTTAAACTTCTTCTATACAAAGCAACATGTCAGACTCTGTTCCACCTACAGTGCACGTGTCCAGTCCCACCGACAGTGCACGTGTCCAGTCCCGCCACTGAAGCCAATAAATCCGAGTCCAGGCGGGAGCAAAGCTGGCAGTTACTCAACACTGAAAATGTACGACTTGAGTGAAGAAACAACAGAAGGGAGTGACTTGCTCCCCACCGGGCCACAGGGAATGTGTGCACGGCTGTGAATGTCCGGGGTTTGTCTGGGAATGCCTGCATGTTGTTGGGAACGGACCACACTGAAGAGAGTTTGGGTTGCGAGGATGACAGGACGTCCTGAGTGTGGTCAAACAGTGATGTAGTGCTGTCGTAGTTTGGCACCAAGGAACTCATGGGTTAAATTATGTCTTGTGATTATTCCAACAATCTGAAAAGCAGATAAACAACAGTTTGGTCAGAAGCATCATAAAATGCATGTTTGACTGAAACCAACTGCTGGTTTGGGGCTTTTCCTGGTCTGTCATAACCAAAGTACTGAAACCGGTTTTCAGTGACTACTTACTTCCCCGACAGCGTTGACCACTGGTAAGTGTCGCAGACCCATGGTCCTGAACAGGCCGAATACCTGGGAGATGCGGGTGTTGGGTGACACTGTGTAGGGACATGGGTTCATGTAGGTGGTGACATCCTGCGAACACAGGGAACATCCTGGTTCAACTTTGATCAACTCAGAATTTTGACTTAAAATCTAAAGGTTTTAGATATTATTAGTTTTTTTTTTTTATTTCACTAAGAAAAGTATTTTTCCATCTCAGTGTTTAAGTCAGACGTACCACTATCATGCGCGGGTTGAGGAGCGCGAGGTCCAGGTCATGGATGTCAGGGTAACGTGGGTAATCTTCAGTCATCTCTGCATAGTTCAGTCTGGGCTGAGAGGCACTCTGTGGAGAGACATTCAGAGACGCCCACGTGCAGCTATTTTTGCCTGCGCTCGTATCAGTGAATTAACATAAGTGTATTTTTAACCCGGTGCACATTATTTTTGGGCACCCAACCCAGTGCAGGACACCGGTCTGGAACAACCTGTCCACAGATCTACCTTGGAGAACTGGTGCTGTTTGTTTTCTGCATGAGGTGTGATGTTAACTGATAAATGAAATCCTTGTGACATTATTTTTAAACCCTCTCCTCTGACTGCCTAAAGCTCTGGCACTGTATGTGCGTGTGTGTACTTGTGTTACTGATGCTGTGGGGACAAAAATCTGTATAGCTGGTCTCATAGTGTGGACTTTTGGGGACAAAAAGACATAAAATCATTCCATTCTAGTGTGAAGACTTGAGTGGAAGTCAGTGTAGTGATGGAGATGCCTACTGACCGACTGGTTCTCAGCGTAGCAGACCCCTCTGATGAGCAGGTTGACCAGCTGGGAGCGCAGGATGATGCCGTGGAAGGTGAGCGGTCTGAAACGCTCCTCCATAGTCCACTCCTCACTGGGAGACTGATCCGGGTACAGGTTGGGGTAGGGAGCGTGCCTGCATGTGGACAACAACAACACAGCAACCACAGAGAAGCTGTTTCAGTCCTGCGACACTGATGGAAGACAAATTTTCCAAGCAGAAAATCCCAGTCCAACAAAACAGTGGCCATATTCAGCTTCTATAATATATTACATTAGTTACACTGTACTGTGCTATTGTTGCAGTATGGAAAACTTTAAATGCCTAAATTAAAACAATGAAATAAAGTGAAACACAATCCACATTGTTGTGTGTATTTCCTCTTCATGTGTGTTTACAGTCATGGTTAAATGACAGTTTAACTTTGTTCTTTAATAACACAGTTTTAATGTTTCCATAAATTGTCTGTGCCACAGAGAGAAACGTGCATTTTCTATACCACGTTCAAATCAAACCACAACAGAGAAATAACAGTGGTGTACTGCATTTCAGAGCTGTCCAGCAGAGGGCGGTACTGTTCTCAGTTTACATGTAACCAGGGGTGGGTCTGAAGGTTTTCCTCTCATTTTCATGGCTAACAACCACAGTCATCTCTCAGGTCTGGAGCGACGCTAGGACCAGATCCTTGTGTTCGTTCAACGATGCAAAAGCCCTTATTTATGCCTGTGTTTACAGCCATATAGACCACTGCAGCGCCTGCCTCGGAAATCAACTGAACAGCTCCAGCCTTTAAAAAATATTGTGCTAGGGTTCCCAAAAGAACTAGACAATATTACCTTACCTCTTGTGCTTTGGCCTCCTTGCACTGGCGTCCTGTGGCCTACAAAACTGTCTTTAAAGTTTTATTGCTTGTTTTTAATGAAGAGATTGGCCGTGCCTCCACTGCCGCCCTCCTTTCTCCCCACACACATTAAGGTAGATGGCACATATAATAATACACATTGTATTTCACTTTATTTCTTCCATACTATTACAATAATACAATAATCTAAAGTGCTCAACAATGTTATTACAGCAGGATCTTAGCATTTTATCACCTCTGGTGTAAAGTCATCCCCAACTTAAACTCCACCCCAACTGGATTTCACTTCCCTCATCATGTAGGACACTGACATTCCATGTGCTTGGTGGCTTACGCTGGCGCACGTGTGTGTCCTACCTCCTCTCCAGCATCTGCTGCAGCATGTCCTCGCCCTCCTCTGCGGGCTCTACCACGGCGTTCTGCTCATCACAAACATTCCTCAGCTCGCTGGAAGGGTACGACTTCATGGACTGGCAGCGCCGCCGCTGTTCCCCCGCCCGGGACACAACACTGGATTTCTACAGGTGACAGTTTGATAGAAAGGTGCCCAGAGGAAAACAATTCATCAGGCTTTGACTACACACACAATACTTGTTAAAAGGATCCAGTCATTTACTGTTTTATGAAACGTATCGTTTAAAAGGATGGATGCCTTTCTACAGATGAAACCAAAATGTATGACAGCTGACAAATTTCTGTGAATGCTTAGTAGATTATGAAAAGTCAGCAGATTGATGTGCCACTACTTAGTGGCAAAGGCAGAAACAAAGATGACCTTCGTTAGCTACATGTTACAATTGGTGACGTGCTCAGCTGAGGAGAGGTCAGAGGCACGTCTCTGTAAAAGAGAGCACACAGACCTCCACCTCCATCTGCTGGCCGGTTACATATACTGTAAATCACAGGTGTATCGTTATCAACAATAAAACTGTGACAATTAGAACAAAGGAAATGAAATGTGATAATGGCTTGACATACTGTATGCAGGCAGAATGTGTCAGCAGGGCGGCAGCATCATTAGACAGAGGTTTCACATCTACAAGCTCATTCCTGTGTAATGAAGTGTCCTTGGACAGAACGCTTGACCTCCCGTCTTTCTCCAACTCCCTCTGGATATGGGACAGGCTCCAAGTGCTAAAAATGTTCAGTGTTCCGGGACCTACCTTGAAGCGGATGTTGTTGCTGACCAGGATGTTCCCCTTCATGAAGTCCTGCTCATTCTGCCGGTTTTCAGTGACCACGGGGAAGGCGTGGTAGACAGTGGTGCGCAGGATGCTGACCAGAGACTGGACACGGGTGTGAGGGTACACGTAGGTCAGGTTGGTCTCCATGATATCACTGGCTGTCAGCCTTGGAAAGGTACACACAGACAACACAGAGACAACACACAGACAACACGCAGACAACACAGAGACACAGGAGGGACACTGACGTTAGGCTTCACCCAGGATGAGTGTGTGGCAACGTTGCACCTAGAGAAGGGTCACAACTCCTAGAGTGTCACTGACGGACTGGGAATGAAACACCTGTCTGTTCAACCCTTCACTGTGCTGCATACACTTGCGGTAACAGCATGTCTACCCTGTTTCTGACCCACAAATAAGTGAATATAGCTGACGCCTTCGGATGGCTGCACAGAGAGGGCCCGCAGTAAAAGAAAAGCCTCCAGTGTGAACTGCTAGCTGCTGCTCATTAAACTTTATACTGTCTCTTTGGCATTAAATACTAACCTGAGAATAAAACTGCTCAACTCAACCTTTATTTATGCAGCACTCAAAAACAGCTAAAGGTTGACTGAAGTGTTTTACATACAACAGGCAAACATAACAACGTAAAGACTTAAATATGACAGTGAACATTAACACTGGCAACACGTGATCAACACCAGTATAGTAAAACTGGTAAAGCTCTACTAGGAACCAAGAACCAAAGTAAACAAGTCTTTGGTTTGGATTTACAGAGAGCGAGGTCAGCGGCAGAGCAAAGGTCAGGTGGAAGAGTTTTCCGCAATTTAGGAGCGGCTACAGCGAAAGCACGGTCACCCCACTGCTTAGTAGGTGTCCAGATGACCTGAGCGCTCGATCATATCAGTGGAGTTGTAATAGATTAAATAAATAAACGGGGCCAAAGAGCAGCAAAACATGAATCTGTGTGCGCTTACAAGGGTCGGACCATGTGGAACACAGTCGGTCTTGGCACTAGCTCAGCAGTGCTATGGACAGACCCCCTGCTGTACGCAGCAAGTCACCAAAACAGCATTCAACCTGCCAACAGCACAGAAATAGTTTAAACAAATCTTACTTGTCCATCTCAACTTCGGTGTCCCAGTCCAGCAGTGGCACTCCTCTCAGCTCGATGTGGATGTCATAGATGCCCTTGTTGAAGAAATCTCCGGTCCACTTAGCAACCTGATAATCAACACCAAAGCATCTGTCAGGAGACACATCACTGAACCTTAGCTTACACTGATCAATGTGAGACAAACAAGCTAACGTTCATGTCATTACAGCCACGGCACAGTGGCCGACTGCAGGCAACGCTGACACGTCACATGACTGTACCATTAGAGTGATCATGATGGGCAGCCCGTATGTGATTTCATTGGTGGATTCAATGAGGATGACAGTCAGACTGATGGTCATTCGGACCACGCCTCCAAGGAAGGCGGCGGCTCCGATGAGCGCAAAGGTCCCCGAGTAGATGTGCAGACCCAGTTTCCTGACAGACAAACAGAAGGAACCAATATAAGTGGGGAACCCATGTGCAATGGCAGGAAGCGGAGGTGACACGTGGCAGTGAGAACGTGTTTGGTGACGTGCACACAGGCCTGAGCTGCTGAGTGGAGCTCAGAGCCTGTTGTGACAGCAGAGGAAGTGAAAGAAACTGAGACAAAGAAAATGACCCAGTCAGCCTTTTCCACCTGCTGTGGACCTTTCCAAACAGGCTCAGATGGATCATAAGTCTTTTCTTCATTGTTTCTTTAATCTTTCCAATATTCCCTTAAGCTTTTCTCCTTGAACAAAGCTGATGTGTGCAGGGAATGTGTCAGAAAACCAAAACAATGCACTAAACAGGCTAAAAAGCTTCATGGAGCAGGTGATTATTGTGCCACACAAACATCTGATGCACTACTGAGATAAAACATATCATCATGTACATGTCAAGATGCAAGAAGATGTTTTTACAGCTGCACCACTACACGCCTCAGGTATCGTTCCTCATTTTGAATTAGCGTGTAATGTTTAGCATGTGCTGCTATCCTTAGAGACTGTGAACATGACAGCAAAGAGCTGTAACTCCCTCTGTGGCCCTGATGGGAAACTTCACTTCACTTTCACTTTATGTCACAAAATTTTATGAGGTAAAACTGTTCCAGTTTTATTTGTTACACCTGAACTACCTGAGACCATCAGAGTGTAAAAGATATTCTACCAAACTCTTAAAAAGTTTGTAACATTTACTCAGTCTGTCTTGCTTCGATACCTGTGATGCCTCTGCCAATGGAGTAGCAGACAAACCCTGGTCATTAGAACACACTGTGACACAGCGGCCACCGTCCTGACTAAAGCCACCTGAGGACAGCTGCTGTGGGCACTGTTCTAATCCTGAAAGTCACCTTGACGTTTCTAAATGTTAAATATTGGCATGAATCTGATTATTCACAAACAGTAAGTAATTGGACCGCCTGCAATGCCTTCATGGACCACTGGTTGAAATCCCCCCTTTAGAACATTAGGAGAACACTGTTCTTACACTTTGAGGATGTTGGCAACCAGACGTCCAAACGCCGCCCCACAGAGCAATGAGGGCACAAACAGGCCGCTGGGTACAGACACGCCGTAGGTCCAACAGGCCAACAGGAAGTACAGCAGGAAGAACACTGACAGAGTCACCGGGCTGAAGGTACCTGAGGAGAGGGCGAGCAGATGGGTGGACAGAGAATAATAAATACCAGCTAAAACTGAGCAACAGGAAGCTGGGAGCATTTGTCACTTTAAGACAGCTCGTTGGTTCCAGGTCTGCTTTGAGCTGAGCGTTTAGAGCTGCACTACAACTGACAACTTATTTATTGAAATCATTCCATCTGTACATTAACTAACCAATAAAAAGAAAATGAAAACATCAGTTTGCTGGTGATGGTTGGTAAGCTTGCCTGCTTTGTGACATCTGAGCACTCTGTTGGTGAGATGATGTATTCTGTTAAATTTGGCACTGCTCACAGATCAAGATCATGTAGCTAGCAGGCTAAGCAAGCTAGCGCCCCTGAACCACCTCAGCCGCCTCATTTGGACTTGAAGGAGCAGCAGCTCAACTCCTCACTCCCTCCTTAGAGGTGAATGGCGAGCCCAGCCACTGCTTGTATCCATGATCTTATTCTCAGTCACCACCCAAAGCTCATGACCATAGGTGACAATTGGAAAGTAGATCAACTGATAAACTAAAAGCTCTGCCCTCTGACTCAGCTCCGCCTACAACTCCTACATTACTGCTGACTCCACCACTCCACCTCAGCAGGATGTGATATAGATTTATAACAGAGCTGTTATAAATGCACGTGCTCTGCTCACCGTCCTGGTGGAAGAGCTGGTGGATGGCAGCTTCCTGTGGGTTGAAGAACAGCGTGGCCATGTCATTGTAGGTCTTGTTGGTGCAGAAGAACTGACGGATGGTCGAGTTGATGTCCTCACTGCTGGACACC
>NW_018128241.1:197607-258410 GCF_001952655.1 Monopterus albus | reverse complement strand
CTGCTTGACACCTGAAACAACAAGCCACACGGCTTAATTCGGGATCATACATACAAGACGCCGGATGCAGATAGTGCGCACATAAACGCTGCACCAAACATTTAAACAGTCATTCAAAAGAGCTGAGCGTCTGGCTCAGTCCTGTAATGATGGAGGAACGAGCCAGTAGTTACCGTGGTGTTATAGGTTGTGGGTGAAGACAGTTCACGACATTCGCCCAACAACATGGAAGCTGCAAATATGACCACTGTTGTCACCATGGCAACCAGCAGACTCTCTAGAACTCTGGAAGAGTGCATTGATCAGATCAACTTCTGTAATTACAAACCCATATCTTAACAGCGTACCTGGTGTTAAAGACATCTCTGACAGAAGTGGGAACAAGCACCTGACAAACTTGGCCTTGGGGTGGATGTGTCTGATGCGATACTTGGCCAGGCTCCTGTTCATGCAGTTGAAGAGCGCCCCCAGCAGGCCCCCGACCACCCCCATCAGGACAAAGAAGGCCAGGTCCACTGCTGTCCACAGATGGCAGTTCTTATCTCCATCTTGACACTGATGGGCAAAGTTCAACTGAGACATTACTCTGCTGATACATCAAGCAGACAATACGACTACTACTGGTACTACAACTACTAATAATAATAATACAACCATGTGACTAAGGTTGGCACTCAGATGAAAGTCACAGTATTCATGTTAAATCATTTTTAACTCATCACTGGGTCCCGCAGCTGTGAGGAGACTCCGGTGTTTGGTCCCAGGTGCTGGGAACAGGAGGTTAATAAAGAGAAACAGAGGCTGCAGGAAGGAGCGTGTTGTGGACAAGGTGAGAGGAGGGCTTGTGAACTGACTCCAATGTGGGACAGAAGCCAGGGGTGGCATTTTAGAACAGGGATGACTGAGTATGTGAGCATGTTGTGGTGACCAGAGTCTGAGCAGAGCTGGAGGCGACTGGCAATTTTGAGGAGAGATGTTTCTGTGCTGTGTGGAACCCAGAGTAAAATCTTTGGAAATGAGGCAGGCTTCACTTGAACAAAAATACAACACATAACATACACTTAGAGACTGGTTCAGTGGTGAGACCCTTCACCTTGAACTCTCCAAAGTTGAGCAGACCAGGTAGCTGGAAGGAGCCCCACTTGTTGAAGTTGATCCCTGAACGGAAGAAGTTGAGGGTGAAAGTGGACGACATGGAACAGAAGAGCTGCAACAGAAGATGGAACAGCAGAGAGGGAGACGGTTTCTTCTAGACTCACTACAGAGTCAGCAGACGGAACAGAACTGTCTCAGATGTCTTTCTGTTCACTGGATAAGGTGTCATACCACTTTCCAAGTGAGGGCCTGGTTCCAAAAAGAGGAGCCCTCCTCCAGACTGAAGAGGGTGCCACCTATAGGAGCTCCAAACGCAGCAGCTACTCCAGCGGCAGCAGCACCCGCTGACACAAAGTCTCGCTTGTCTCTGAGAACAGTAAACACACCACCATGAGCCATGGGCTTAAAAATATCTGCATCATACTGAACTTGCAGGGAAGCAGTGTGCGCCGCAGCCTTACCTGTCACTGCGGAAATAAGGGAAATCAAATTTGATCCTCTTGAAAGTGATGCTCTGAAACTGATACAAGGAGAACACGGTGGTAAGAGTCGACTGTCTCAGGAACCGACCATTTAACAGACATCAAACCTCTTCTGGGAAATTCATATTAAATTCTGTCAAATCAAATCAAATGATGCCAAGTCAGGCTTAGTCAATCTGAGTCGAGCTGTTTCACGTCAAGACGAGCCGAGTAAAGTGAAGTTATTTTATCAAATCTAATTTTATAGAAAAACACCCAATCAAAACACCAAATATTGTTCACAGAACCTCTTAATAATTTTATTGGTCAATAAAAATGATTGGTTATTATCTTTGAAAACATCTTAACCTTATTTTGAGACCTAAAACCTCTGCACAGCCGTACTGCACAGTATATGTAATCAGACATATGATCCCTAAAATCTGTCACTTCAGTCTTACTCGCTACAGAACATAAAATTAAAGTCAGTCTCTGCGTAAGCTGTGTGCTCAGCTCCATCCCCATCACTGTCGTGTACCTGAGGAAGGCCAGCTCCCACAATCGCTCCGCTGTGTATCATCGGACCTTCTTTCCCCACAAACAGACCTGAGTAGAAACACACCGAGTCACCGAGCCTGACTCAACACCAGTCAGGGACGTTAATGATGCCTCTGCCTGGTTTGTCACTGAACCTTAATGTTCAACATCAAATCATGAAAAAAGACTCTTTATGCTTGTGTGACAGCTGACATGGTGACCCATTCACATGCTGCTACTTCGTTTCCAGTGGTTACTGCTTTACAGCTTTTCTCCTACGCTCACAAAAGAATTTTTTGTATTTGCTTAATGTCATCACTAATATCATTTGTGTAGATGACTATAAATATCTTCTACACATTGAACTCTCTGGTTCATTGCAAAAACATCACAAGCCAGAAAGGCTGGAAGTGCTCCTGTTTGTTTATCATTACCGTAATATTTATAACATGGCACCTGGTAAATGTAGTGGAGTGACAAGTACAACATTTCCCAATGAAGTGTACTAAAGTAAAAGTACAAAATATACTAAATACTAAAAAAAGTTTTTAAAAAATAAATATATAAATAAAACTGAACACAAGTAGCTGAGCAAATGTTCTTAGTTACTTTCCACCACTGCTTTTGTTTAACAGGATAAAAGCTATGTAAACCAAAACTAAACAGGTTTCCACTATCTACACTGTTTAGCTCTAATCAGATTGCAGAGGAAAATGAGTATACATTTATCATGTTAGAAATATTATTCAATTATTATTATTAAATATCATTTTTTACCATTTGCCAGGTCAAAATTCAACCTTTTCGTTCATTTTCCAAGAAATGCTTCATATTTAGTGTGAGTTTGGGTAAAAATGCCAGCTGTCAGCCGCTTCAGTACAAACATTTTTATTTTACGATGGTCTCGTCAGACTTTACCTCCAGACACACTGAACAGGACTCCAGCAGCCTTGCAGAGAAAAGTACGCAGACGCACAATCCCAGGAATCTTCACTCCATTCAAGTAACTTTTAATTTCTGGGATCCCTGAACCTGCAGCTACCGGCTGGATAACAGGACACCAGCACACAGCATGTTAGCATCCTACAGGTTAGTGTTGTCTCTAGTGTCACAAACAGTTTCCTTAAAATATAAACAAAACAACACCACAGTCTATGGATATCTAGGTTGAAATGGCCCAAACCGCGGCAGCTACCCCAGCGGCAGCACCCGCTGACACAAAGTCTCGCTTGTCTCTGAGAACAGTAAACACACCACCATGAGCCATGGGCTTAAAAATATCTGCATCATACTGAACTTGCAGGGAAGCAGTGTGCGCCGCAGCCTTACCTGTCACTGCGGAAATAAGGGAAATCAAATTTGATCCTCTTGAAAGTGATGCTCTGAAACTGATACAAGGAGAACACGGTGGTAAGAGTCGACTGTCTCAGGAACCGACCATTTAACAGACATCAAACCTCTTCTGGGAAATTCATATTAAATTCTGTCAAATCAAATCAAATGATGCCAAGTCAGGCTTAGTCAATCTGAGTCGAGCTGTTTCACGTCAAGACGAGCCGAGTAAAGTGAAGTTATTTTATCAAATCTAATTTTATAGAAAAACACCCAATCAAAACACCAAATATTGTTCACAGAACCTCTTAATAATTTTATTGGTCAATAAAAATGATTGGTTATTATCTTTGAAAACATCTTAACCTTATTTTGAGACCTAAAACCTCTGCACAGCCGTACTGCACAGTATATGTAATCAGACATATGATCCCTAAAATCTGTCACTTCAGTCTTACTCGCTACAGAACATAAAATTAAAGTCAGTCTCTGCGTAAGCTGTGTGCTCAGCTCCATCCCCATCACTGTCGTGTACCTGAGGAAGGCCAGCTCCCACAATCGCTCCGCTGTGTATCATCGGACCTTCTTTCCCCACAAACAGACCTGAGTAGAAACACACCGAGTCACCGAGCCTGACTCAACACCAGTCAGGGACGTTAATGATGCCTCTGCCTGGTTTGTCACTGAACCTTAATGTTCAACATCAAATCATGAAAAAAGACTCTTTATGCTTGTGTGACAGCTGACATGGTGACCCATTCACATGCTGCTACTTCGTTTCCAGTGGTTACTGCTTTACAGCTTTTCTCCTACGCTCACAAAAGAATTTTTTGTATTTGCTTAATGTCATCACTAATATCATTTGTGTAGATGACTATAAATATCTTCTACACATTGAACTCTCTGGTTCATTGCAAAAACATCACAAGCCAGAAAGGCTGGAAGTGCTCCTGTTTGTTTATCATTACCGTAATATTTATAACATGGCACCTGGTAAATGTAGTGGAGTGACAAGTACAACATTTCCCAATGAAGTGTACTAAAGTAAAAGTACAAAATATACTAAATACTAAAAAAAGTTTTTAAAAAATAAATATATAAATAAAACTGAACACAAGTAGCTGAGCAAATGTTCTTAGTTACTTTCCACCACTGCTTTTGTTTAACAGGATAAAAGCTATGTAAACCAAAACTAAACAGGTTTCCACTATCTACACTGTTTAGCTCTAATCAGATTGCAGAGGAAAATGAGTATACATTTATCATGTTAGAAATATTATTCAATTATTATTATTAAATATCATTTTTTACCATTTGCCAGGTCAAAATTCAACCTTTTCGTTCATTTTCCAAGAAATGCTTCATATTTAGTGTGAGTTTGGGTAAAAATGCCAGCTGTCAGCCGCTTCAGTACAAACATTTTTATTTTACGATGGTCTCGTCAGACTTTACCTCCAGACACACTGAACAGGACTCCAGCAGCCTTGCAGAGAAAAGTACGCAGACGCACAATCCCAGGAATCTTCACTCCATTCAAGTAACTTTTAATTTCTGGGATCCCTGAACCTGCAGCTACCGGCTGGATAACAGGACACCAGCACACAGCATGTTAGCATCCTACAGGTTAGTGTTGTCTCTAGTGTCACAAACAGTTTCCTTAAAATATAAACAAAACAACACCACAGTCTATGGATATCTAGGTTGAAATGGGGCCCGAAACCTAAACTGGGACTGTATCTGAAGAGTCTTACCTCAATGAGGACGAGCACACTGGCGATGAACACGAAGGTCATGTTAAATGCCAGGAGCTCCAGCAGAGACAGAGACAGACAGCCTTTGTTGCTGCACTTCTCTACAGCTGGAGGCGTTCAGTTAAGGTCTAGTAACCATCGACACTGAGGACAATCCTGTCTCTTTAAAAGTATTTACTCAAAATTCAACACGGCGTGATGACAACTTCACATCATCTATAGTAATGTTCAGTTTTTGGTCAAGCTTTCTGAGGGGTGTTAATTCTACTGTAGCGTTACGTTTAGAGACATCGTTCAAAGTAACGCTGTCCCACTGTAAACTACTGCCTCAATAACAAACATATAAATTCAAATCTCTCCGACACTGTTAATCAAATCTGAACATTAATATCTTTGTAGACCAGGTAGAAATTATTTATAAGTTCTACTGAATTAAATTAGACTTTGCAGGTGTATCTAACCTGTGGCCACTGAGTGTACAAGTTAAAAAAAGTAAGGACAATATAAGGATAATACACAGTATTATTGTCAGGGTAAATTTTTAAGAAACGATTTCAAGAATAACACTGAATTGGAGAAAAAGTTATAAAGTTGTGAGAATCAAGTTTGTATTTCACAAGAAAATGTTATAATATTTAGATCCTTTATTATTATGTAAATATTATTTAAAAAGATTCTTGTAAATGTATGTGTATTCTTCTTGGAATGTTCTATATTATTTTCTTATAAAATTGTTGTAGCTGTGTATTTGTAATATTATAACATTGTCTGAAGATCATACCATTTAAAACAATACGACCACACCCTACAGACGGCATAGTGAACACCCATTTTGATAAAAAACTGTGGACTGGTGAACTTTGATGTTCAAGGATACAATCACCAACCAGAGAAAATTTGATTGTGGTGAAGAGGCGTACAAAGGAATCCACAAACAGGCCCACCTGAAAGACATGAAGACACTCCCTGGTCAACAGCGACTGGATGGGCCCTAGTAAAGACAAACAACATATCCCAAGTGCACGTACCAGACCCACTGTGACTCCAATAGCGAACACCATCATCCACCGTACCGCTTCATACTTTTTGGCTTTCTGGTGGCAGATGAAAACATTTATAAAGACATATTGACGTAGTTTTCACTGCTGTAAGAAGTCACGTTAAAGTGGCTCTTTCATGATACCTATACAGACATTTTGACTCTTGGTTTTTGAGTTATGAGGAAACAAAATTACAGTCATTTATGTTTTTATAATACTTAGAGATTTATTTAGCTCAAGCCAGTTAAATATGGGATGTGGTTCCTTATCCAGAATAGCAGTAGAGTTACTGAAGTTACTGTAAGAATAAAGGAAACTGCTGTTGTTCAAAGCCAAATATTCAAAGCCAGTTTACTAACATTAAGCAAGATCAATTATGCTAAATAAGACGAAAAAGAGCCCCAAAATTGATCCCTGTGGGACACCAAGTCTTACACGCTTCTTTAGTGGGTGACAATTTCTACCCATGAAAACATCTAGAGAAGCACCACAGCAAAGTGTAGAGCGTACAAACTGTGAGAGGGTGAAGACAATAATCAAATCTGCATACCTACCACATCTGATCAATGAGTCAACAATAGACACTTTTAACTGGTCTTACCTTGTTGTCCATCCCCTCCAGAACCTCCACATAGGGCTCATTGATGCAGCGGTCATAATCCAAGCTCTGTCAAAGTCAAAACAAATGTTGTGGGGTCAGGCATCCACTGACTGTTATATGTACCAGAGGCAGCATGGAACCATCTTTCTCCTAATGGTGGTTTCTTACCTCATAGTCTTTCCTGGGTAGAATCTCATCTTCTTCATCTCGGATTTCCCCAAGAATTGTCTGGGTGGAAAACAAATTCTATGATTAGAGTACAATATAAACTTTAATGCATCAAGCATAGTAAGGACAGTTTATCAAAAATTAGGCTACATATTAAAAGCCTTCCAATTAATTTGCAACATGCAGAGGTTTGTACCACTTTGACTGTACATACAGTAGTTTAACCAGTAACAAACAGTGCATCTCCATTCTTGCATGGTTAGAAGAACACGCCACACTCCATTCAGAATTCTGTAAACTTAAAGTTGACTTATGTTGATTACATAAACATATAACAGAGAGTAAGTGCACTGAGCTTCAGGGCAGCATATGGTCTTCAGGTGACATCGGCACACCAATCTCCCATGAAACACTTGAATTTACAAAAACGAAATTGTCCTGGTGTAAAGGGGTTCACCAAAATCAAAGGTGTGGGTATAGAGAGTAAAACATGCGGCTAACGAGCGCGCCGAATTTAATAAAGGGGTTATGATAAGTCATAAACGTTTAAATGGTGTTAAGGACGATGGGAAGCTCTTTTAAATAAAAAGAGATTCCCTAAATTGTATGATTTGGAAACGGAGTTTGGTCCAGTGCCTTTCTCTCCATAAACATCAGCAATATCCCCCTGAGGCGACGTCACACTGCAAGGAGAATTGTTTTGTTTCAGCATATGGGTTATGTTTTGATGGGATCGGTTCATTGCACCTTGCCTGCAAAAGACAACGGAACGATCACTGAGCAGCAGGGTGGAGCAACTAAGGCACATTACATGGCACAACCCAAGAGCCAGGGGAAAATCGGTAGAAAAAAACTGATTATAAAATTAAAAGACGCCTTGCTTTTCAACATTATTTCTCCTCTCTTACCAGTTCTTCTGGTGTCCGTGTTTCTCCTTCTCTGCAGCAACATTGGCAACACAAACAGTTCCCACAACACGCCATCTTCGCTGTTGTGTCATGCTGCGTTTAAAGCCTTTGGCAAATTCGTCCAAGAGTCTAAAACTTTAAACCTCTGAAAGACCCTGAAAAGTGCACTAGTAAAGAGAACACTGGACAGCGGGTTCTACAGCAAATAAAAGTTACACACTATAGCTGTGTTCTAAACTCAATTTTAAAATGTGTTTATAACACGTTTAAACTGTTTTTCCTTTTCCCAAGACATGTGAATGTTACAGCGTCATGTGACGCCAAAGGCGGAAGATCCCCATGGAAAAATCGCTCCAAACTGTCAAAGCTGCGTCTAATTTGCGCACAAATACCCAAATACACGCAACCCACATACTTTAAATGTATGCGTCAATGGACGGTGAAATGTTAGGTTTGTTCGTGACTAACTCGAATAGAAGCTGTAGTACAGACAATTTGTAACAACCTTTTGTAACGATTTAATAAAATGTTATAAACCACTCTGTTCATCTTGTAGCCTACTCTGTCAGCACGAATTATTGTTTCACTTAGCCTATGTTATTCTGTATGACAGGGTAGTGTAATGCCACCTGTGTTTATGGTTAAACCTCCATTTTACTCAAATAGCCTACTTCCTTAACAGTAAACGTGAAGTGACCTAGAATTCTCATGCAAAGCAGATATCTATTTATAGTTGTTCTTTCTATTTTTGTCTCTATGAATGGGACTCTAAAGTTAAAATCATTAAGGCTCAGACTCCTCTTTGCAACCCTAAGTAAATTGGTTTGTATTGACCTTCTGTCTCTATGTTTGTTGTTGATAAATAAGCCATGACATTATCACTATTTCCCAAAGAAGTCATGCTATACTGGAAACGCGTTTACAAATAGGTTACAACTTTATTCTAAATTAATGTTTCTGTCTGGGAAAACAGGTTTATTCTAATGAACAATAAAAATCTATGCTTATCAGAACTTAGATGTATCTGGTCTTTCAGTCAGCTGGTAAATAGGGAGATATTTTAAGAACAGATGACATCTTTCATGAGTATGGGTCAATTTGGATCAAAAAGAAATATAATGCGTTAATTAAGACAGTGTTCAATTTACTGGGGAGGGAGTTTAATCCCCCCAAGAGAGAACTGAGCTCAGAAGCAATAAGAAATGGTGTTGGTGTTGGTGGAGCTGTAATCGTAAAATCGTAAGACATGCATCTAATCATCATAAAAGTAAGTGCATACAAACGATAATAAAACAACAAAAGTCTGACACCCCTACCTCTCTCCTCTTTTTCTGTACGTCTCCTCCCTGGGCACCGTTCACTTGTGGCAACTGGTCTTCGCAGTAGACTACCTGCAGTTTTCAAAGTATTTGAATAATGAGAAAACAGAGGCAACTTTCATGACCCAGTAAATCATCTAATACGTTACTCCCTTAAAGTGGGTCGTGCCATTTACACTCTCCAAGGCGAGCAACCTCATGTCAGCAGCGATACTATGTGCAGGCTGTGCAACGGTCTAACTAACTTCACCTACTGTCAGCAATGACTGTAAAGTGACTGAGCGGGACATGGGCAGTGGTTTTTTTAATCATGGATCATGGGCTGCTTTCATGTGTTATTTTGTATGCATATTAAAGTGTGTGGTGTCAGATCAGTGACAACTGGCTGGAGCGCACCCCCTCAGCTCAGCAGCCTGTCTCCCATAGACACTTTCCACACAGCAACGAAACACCCCCCAGAAAACATGGTGTAATTCGAACCCTGAATTAAGGCGTTTACTTCTTTTACTGATCAAATAATTGCTGTTATTCTGTTCCCTGGTTCCTATTATACAAGATATTCTCACAGGTAATTAACAGAGGATGTAAGTAGATCTTTTCCCACTGTTTCCCTGGTCTCATTAGAAAGCATCTGTGTAGTTGTACATAAGATATTATGTTATAAACTCAGTGAGTTTGAGTGAATCCTTATGATTTTTGCATTTTTAAAAGATAGGTAATTTGTTTTTAGAAGCTTTAAAATTCTACATTTGTGTAAAAAATAATTTGCCTACATGAAATTCAACCTTTTTGTCCTGCATAAAAAAAAGATTAGGCTATGTTAGGCTGCTTTATTGGAAACTTGCTTTTTTCTTACAGGAAATTAACGATTTTAACAATATCAGTGAGACAAATCCTGCAATGGACATTTTCTTCTACTGGGACCAGGGAAACACTCCACAGTGTCCACACCCGTAGATCCCAAGATTCGGGGATGAATCATGTAATTCATTCATTCATACCGCTTAATCCCTGAACGGGGTCCCCCGTGAATCATGTAATAATCGGCAATAATCCTGTCGATTGATTCTGCGCATGCCCAGATCATTATGAACGAGCTCGTGTAGTCAATGCTGCATTTAGGGCCAATTGCGAAAGCCGTCATTACGGCATTAAGTTGAAACAACTGTTCAGTTTCACTTTCCAGATAACAAACGTATTAATAATTAACATTTAACATTTGTTATGACCTCTCTTAGTTGACAGGGTTGTTTTAATTTCAACTAAATTTAACAAAATTACTAAAACAAGATAAACATTAAGCAAAGCTTACATTGTTAAACTCGAACGTATAATCGGAAAATGTTAACTGATAAACAGTCAGTAGAATTTAAGGTTCATTAATGATAAAACTATCTTTACAGCCACTTCCTGAATCCAAACGACGAATGAACCGTCTATTGCTCTCATTCGCTGTGTCGAGTATCGGTTTTCGTACATCTAAAAAGGCAGCACCTGCTCGTTGACGCCCTCCACACTATATCTTTGGATGCACCTCTGGTTTCCTTTCACATGTTCGAGCACCGCTCGTCTTGTATAGAATAAAGTTTGGGACACAGCGACACAAAGATAACCGGCTGGAAGAGGTGGGACAAGTATTTGTTTTCTAGCGCAAACATACATCATTCGTGTTTAGCTCCAAGCTAGTGCAGCTAACGTAGCATTCTTGACTAGCATCGCTCGTGCAGCCGTAGGAGAGGGAGCAGCCTTTGTAGAGGTTACTGCAACTACCATACTACTCCCGTACGTGTGCGCGTACATGTGCGGTATACCTTGGTTTAAAATGCTCGTGATTAATGATTCCTTCTTTCGTGATGTTTTATGGCGATCGCTAAACTCAGTTATACACTATTTTACATCTTTGCTGTAAAGAGACTAGGTAGGTGGTCCTGTGCACGAGGCAAGCAGCATTTTAAAGACGTACCTTTAATTTGAAATTCTCTTATTCTGTCAAGTGCTGGGAATTTATATTGAGAATAGTTTAACGTTTTAGCTCGTCAACAATACTGGATGGGATTTTGAATAGGGTTTGGTAAGACGTTTGTTCTCTTGCTGTCAAAGTGCAGCCCAAGTATCTTAGACAGATGTCTTGCCTTTTCTTCTCAGTGTAATTTGTCAGCATGGTGAACCAGCGAGGCGGATGTAGTCGGCAATCATGCAAGAGCGACTCCAGCGGGGCGAGCTGCAGCGGCGGGGAGAGCTCCAAGGAGAGCTCCCGGTGCTCCACGCCGGTGCTGGACGCAGACCGGTGTGACAGGCTGCGGGACAAGATGCGGAGGAGGATGGAGTCCGGGGACCGCTGGTTCTCGCTCGAGTTCTTTCCTCCCCGAACAGCCGGTGGAGCTGTCAACCTCATTTCAAGGCATGTGGAATCAAACTGGACATGAATGGAATATTTCATGCAGGCGCTTAGAATCAAAATGCACGTTGAAATGTTGGACACAAAAACCTGGTTAAACAACTTTGTGAAAAGTTGTAAGCCTGTTTAAAAAATAACGTGTTTGTGTTTGCACAAGTTCCACATTCTCTGTCATGCAGCCTAGTTGAACAAAGGTGGACCAGTAGCTTTAAGAGGCTTTCTGCAATGTATACATTCACACTTACAGCAATGTTTCATGGAGTTTGTGTTGCACCTGCATCTCCAGACCGAGTTTACATGGTATGTTACAGTGACCTAATTTACTGAAGTTCTATAAAAGAGAGGGAAAGTACAAAGATCAGTGTCATGGTTAATCAACATTGCATTATCACTAACTAGTCAACAACATTGTTATCAAACAACTGGGCCCTTTCTTTGTGCACATCTGATTGCTCTTCAGATTTGACCGCATGGGCTCCGGGGGGCCCCTGTACATCGACATTACCTGGCACCCCGCAGGGGACCCAGGCTCAGACAAGGAAACCTCATCCATGATGATTGCCAGCACAGCGGTCAACTACTGTGGCCTGGAGACCATCCTCCACCTGACCTGCTGCAACCAGACCAAACAGAAGATCACTGGCCATTTGGCCAAAGCAAAGCACCTGGGCCTCAAGAACATCATGGCACTCAGAGGAGGTAGGAGGTGGTGCTTGTCTACATGCCTAAATTCAGAATAAATCCTCAGTAAAGAGGGGAGCACCAGTAGGGTTGTCTGGAGCGTGTGGCATAGAAACCTGCTGCTTAAAGTCACATTACATACGGTAGTGTCTTTCTTGGTGTCTATAATGCAAAGGCATTCAGTCACAGTGGTGTAACACATCTGTAAAATGTTGATTAAGAGACAGTGACGGGCTTAACTCAGTGCTATTCAGTTTAGAACGCAGTATTAGATCTACTTTTAATGGGGAAATCCCAAAACTAGTTGCATCCCGTTGAGAAAATCATATAATAATAATAATACTAGAGTAAAGTTTTAAATTAGATTCAATATCAGAATGTTATGAGTAAAAAAACATAACATTTCAACTTTATTCTGCAGTGTCAGATATGCTCCCTCACAGCGGCCCTGACACCCATCAGACTCCATCATCTGCTGAAGCACTTGACGATTTCATGGGTTGAATCCTTTGGCTGCTGTTTGATTTGCTTTGATTTGATTTGCTTTGAGGTTTGAGTGTTAAACATTCAAACCACTGGCCTAATATTATACAGGTTCTCCTTGTGCCACCAAGTGTGGCTTGTGGAGTTCATGCACCTGTCAAGGGATGGAATTCACAGACCTCTGAAGGTGTCCTGTTATCTGGCACCAAGATGACAGTAACAGGTCCTTTGAGTCCTCTAAGTTGCAAGGTGGGGCTTCTATTAATCAGACTTGTCTTTCCAGAACATCCCACAGATGCTTGTTTGGATTGAGATCTGGTATTTCTGTCACGCAGGCTAGTCGGCTGTTGGCTTTTGTCTTTGTGATGTGTTCAAGTGTCGCTTTTTTAGCCCAACTGGTCCAGAAGTGAGGCAACACAGAGGTCGGCCTTCGTTGGTTCTAGTTCTTTCACTTCAGCTTGTCTCTGCCCTTAGCCTGATGATTCACTGGACACTGTTAGTGTCAGATATTGTGAAAAACTAGGAATGATTCCAGATCAGAGTGGGAGTACAATAAGAGATGCTCACACAACTTGGCTGCCAGCTGTGATATTCTGGTATCTCCACAGACCCAATGGGAGCAGACTGGGAGGAAGAGGAAGGAGGCTTCAACTACGCTGTCAACCTTGTTAAATATATCCGATCAGAGTTTGACGACTACTTTGACATCTGCGTTGCTGGTATGTTTTCAGATCAGTTGCAGACAGTTTAGGTGGAAGTAGTGATTTAAAGATGCTGGTGTGCTCAGGCTACCCCACGGGCCATCCCGAGGCTGAGAGCTATGAGGCCGACCTCAGACACCTGAAGGAGAAGGTGGACGCTGGAGCAGACTTTGTTATCACCCAGCTGTTCTTCAGGGCAGAGACTTTCCTCAAGTTTCTGGATGACTGCAGAGCAAATGGCATCGCGTGTCCCATCGTACCTGGAATTTTTCCAATTCAGGTAACTCTGTGTTTCTTCTAGGAACACGAATACTGTTTTCGTTGTCACGCAGGAATCACAGATTGATTGCTAGTGGGGTTGTACTGTGAAATCTTAGAGTAACAGGCACCTGGAAAAGCAGAACCGAGGATTAACCACAGCTGACTGCATGGCGTTTTTAATTTGTGATGAATCTCTTATCAGTGTTTTGTTGAGTACATTTCTCATAACGCCGACTTGTTTTGAGCTCTGTCATACACAGGTACTGTGAGGATCAGATTTGTCTGGACAAAGACTAGCAGCTCAGCTTTACTGATTAGGTGAAATAAAATATGGCGTTTTGTTGTTTCTGAGAATGCAGTGAACATTGTTAAGACAATGGAATTTCCTGGGGTGTCCCAGATTAGAGGTCTACCGAGAGATTTGCTGAATAGCTCACCTCAAGAATATCACTGTTTATGGTGATACGTTTCTGGTCGGTACCTGTCATGGAAAATTTAGCACAAACTGTCCTTGAAAAGGTACGCACTCCCAGATTCTGAGCACCATCTCAAGACAAAAACTTACTTTAGTGTGGGTGCATGTGTGTACTCAGAACAGGGTGCTTTTTATCTAATCCTCCCTGAAACTTGCCTGTGAGACCAATGTGTATATATGACTGAGCTCCTTTTCCTTTTGAGCCTCTGTAGCAGACCATTGCTCCTTTCTACAGAACTAAATAACACAAAAGACAGATGTGTCCTAAACCTCTTTATGTACTGTTTCCCATGTGTACAAGATACCTGAAAGTTTTACCCGAAAAACCAGAACCGAACTTTTGAATAGGAGAAAACGGTGCATGTCACAAAGTTATGGAAAAGGGTTTTGTTCGTAGATTGAAGATGGATCCTTATGTGCAGCCAGTGTGTCTGCCTGAACCCTTAAAGGAATGTGTTGTCGCTATCAGTAATCAAACGGCTAGCTGGACTTTACCCTGTTCCTCTCCAGGGATACCAGTCTCTGCGTCAGCTTGTCAAGCTGTCCAAGCTCGAGGTGCCAGAGGAGATCACCAAAGTCATTGAACCCATCAAAGACAATGATGCTGCGATCCGTAACTATGGAATCCAACAGGCAGTAGAGATGTGCCGTGCACTGCTGGACAGCGGCAAGGTGCCAGGCCTCCACTTCTACACTCTGAACCGAGAGGTTGCCACCGTGGAGGTGCTGCGACAGCTGGGCCTGTGGACGGAAGATCCCAGGTCAGTCGTCAAGAAGTAGTTGAATAGTTTTGGAGTTTTAACAAAGAAAGAAATAACTTGTGTAACATAGTTTCCCTCTGGCCTGTTTACATTTGCACATATGAAGAAACACTAGAAATGCTCCACAGTATTTCCTAGATGGAAGTATACATTTCTCTTTTTTATTCTATTTTAACAACATACAAAGTAAGGTTTTGCACATTTAGCATGTCACGCTGCACATGTATGTGGATGCAAAGTCAAATATACAATGATCAAATTGATTTTCAGTCCAAGAAACCGTTTTCAACTTTTATGCGGTGTATTAGCTAAAACACTTCACATGTGAGAAGTAAAGTTCAACAGCTAAACTGAGTCATTGTCCAGGGCCCTGTCTCATAAAGCAGGAGCAGTGGGTGAAGCTAAAGCTGAAGACATGGATTTATTTTAGACTTGTAAGCTATTCAGGATCCGTGATGTTCAACTTCTCAGAGCCTGAGCACTTTAAACATTGTGATTGGAAATAGTGCAGACATGTTTTACATTCCCCCTGACAGGCGGCCTCTTCCCTGGGCCGTGAGCGCCCATCCCAAACGGAAGGTGGAAGATGTTAGACCCATCTTCTGGGCTTCCAGACCCAAGAGCTACATTTACAGAACCCAGGACTGGGATGAGTTCCCCAATGGCAGATGGTAAGCTCACTTACACATAAGGCTGGGCAATGAAATGATCACAGTAATAATTACAGTAAAACCTCCTCAGTAATGATGATAAGCTGATGTAATCTTCGATAAATGTTCTGCATTTGAGCAACTCGCTGCACCATCAACCTATTAGCCCACAACACTGGAGTTTCACTGCTGATACATGTAAGCGATGACTACACAGGAGAGGTCACACAACATCGCTACTCTGGAAATGGATCTGATTTTTAACACTGGATAACAAACGCTGCTCATTACCCAACATTAGAAATCTCAAAAAGAAGCACAGACACAGCAAGTGCAGTTTCATATTTCACTCTTTGCCACCACTACTGACATGTAGCGTAGCTGCACAGCAGAGGCTTACATGAGCCTATTAGCATAAATCTTAAACCACGTTGGCTGTACAGTGTGAAGGTAATGACTGTTTAGAAGCATAACAAACATGATTTATCTCAGATTCAATCCAAAACTGAATATTCCTCTTGAAAGTCAGAAGGTATCCTCTGGTTTTCTTGTAAACATGACGTTCAGTAGTGCACAACGTAACACACAGTATATGTCCTTGTGATCTAATGAACGTGCTGCATGCATTTCCATCATTACTGGCATTATATGATCAGTATGATGATAATATTTTTGGCCATGTCGCCCGAACCTAATCCTTACTAATTCATTAGTGTTAAATGACTATCAGCAGCTTTACTTCATGAATTTGGATTCAGGTTTATATTGTTGAGTGAGATGTTGAAGCCCACTGCCAACTGACTGAACAGTGTGCTGTTGTTCAGGGGGAACTCCTCATCTCCAGCTTTTGGCGAGTTAAATGACTACTACCTGTTCTACTTGAAGAGCAAGTCGTCCAAAGATGCACTGCTGCAGATGTGGGGCAAGGAGCTGATGAATGAGGAGAGCGTCTATGAGGTGTTTACCTGTTACATCACAGGCCAGTCAAACCGCCACGGACACAAGGTAATCAGCAGGGAAGAGACTATGCTGTTTAAGGCGATGACTGAAAACGCTCATTGGCAAAAGTGTTCATCACAGGTGTTTATATGTGTGTGTTGTTCTCCTGTGTCCTTACAATGAGTCTGTGTAGCTGATGTGACTGCGACGACTTGTCAAACCACACAAGCCATCACTACAGATTTTTATAAGGCTGACATCAAGCCAAGTTTGGACACGTTCCCACTGAAATGAAAGAGAATGTGTGTCCAGACTTTTGACTGGTAGTGTAGACACAGTTATGGACATTACCTGTGCCATGGTTACCAAAATATGAAAGTGCTTCCTGTTGTGTAGCATTATCTGTCATTAAATACAAAACGTTACACCACGACGGCGGGCTCAGGCTTCCTCTTCCACTAGGTGACGTGTTTACCTTGGAACGATGATCATCTGGCCCCAGAAACCAATCTGCTGAAGGATGAGCTGGAGAAGGTAAACAGACGAGGAGTCCTCACCATCAATTCCCAGCCCAACATCAACGGCAAACCTTCCACCGACCCCGTAGTAGGATGGGGACCTGCCGGAGGCTACGTCTTCCAGAAGGTGGGAGCACTCCTGGCCCTGTGTGCCTTAGATTACAGAGAGCCTTTCTCTCATGTGTTGCCTTGATCTTCCAGGCCTATCTGGAGTTCTTCACCTCCAGTGAAAGTGTGACTGCTCTCCTCAAAGTCCTGAAGAAGTATGAGCCCCGTGTCAACTACCACATCGTTAATGTGCATGTAAGTTTGAACAGCTTGCATCAGTCACTCTGTGTTTCTGCGTGACTGTACATATTTAATATGTCACAATGGATGTTTTGTGTGCAGGGCCGTAACCTGACCAATGCCCCGGACATGCAGCCAAACGCTGTGACGTGGGGGATCTTCCCTGGCAGGGAGATTGTTCAGCCTACGGTAGTGGACCCGGTCAGCTTCATGTATTGGAAGGTAGGTCAGAGATGGTCCTGCTATCTTGACCCTTGTCCTGGTTTCTTGTTTTGGCATGAATAAACGCCCCAAAGTTGAAGGGGTGCAATAAACATTTTTAGTTTAGTGGTGATTGTTTTCTCCCCTACCCACTGAAGAAAGTGCACGTTTGTTTATTGTGTGCAACCACATTAATTTGGAAATGATGGGAAAATTGGGAAGTACCAACATAGAGGCATTAATAAACTTTGAGATGGAAAAAATAGTGCCATCATTTTATAACTTAGAATTCAACAATTGATTAATTGTTGTAAATTTGTATGGCTGCCATCTTGGCCAGGAGATGTTGATCTCAACGGGACTTCCTGGTGAAATAAAGGTTAAATAAGTAGATGGGGAAATAAAGTATTTAATTACATTTTAATAATATCACACTAAAATACTGCCTCTCAAAAATGATAGCCTCACTTAAATTTCAAATCAATGTGTCATATAATTAAAATGATACATAGAGGACAGTGTTTAAAGAGTGGTCAGTTTGAGCCACCACAGCAGAAACTGTCCAAAAGTCTTTTCTCCCCAAAACTGTCATGTTGCCTAAGCTTGTAATCCAGACTTACTGTCGTCGAGTGTTTCACAAACACTAGCTCCTGCCGCTCTGAACCGTCGGCTCAGATAGGGGTGATTTCCCCGTTTGGTCGGGTTCACGCTGATAAATACAGGTGCTGATGAAGATGTCAATCTCTGTAAGACCCACGAGGCAGAACTGGCACATCAGCGATAACGGGGACACACACAACAGAATCTTATCAGAAGCACATTGTATTTGTCAGCAGCCATTCCGAGGACCACTCTGCCTCCTCTGACAGGCCCGGTGCAGTTAGTATCCCATCACCAACCCTGTCCCCATGTTCTCCCCAGGATGAGGCCTTTGCCTTGTGGATCGAACAGTGGGCCAAACTCTATGAAGACGAGTCTCCCTCACGGATGATCATCAAGTATATTCACGACAACTACTTCCTGGTCAATCTGGTGGACAATGACTTTCCTCTGCGGAGCTGTCTGTGGCAGGTCCTCGATGATATGTTGGAGCTGCTCGACGCGCCTCCAGAGCCGCTCACAGCGATGGAACAGTCTGAATAAAATCAAAACACTCCTTTAGTGAAGGTCACAACACTCTGGGACTGTCGGTTTGTTATGCACTGTCTGCTCTAAAAGTTAGAGCAGGAAGTGTTCTTCTCACTTTTTAAAGACCTTTTATAAATGTTTTTTAGCATTAAATGAAGGGATTCCTCTGACCGCCATGATCAGTAGCTTCAGCCTGAGCAGCACTCCAAGCTAAGAAACTGCATCTGTGCTCAGACCTGACTGAAAAACAACTAATGGGAAACTAAATCCTGTGAAAAAGAATAGTGAACATTTAAGCTAAGATAATTTATAAAGTGTTCTTCAGGAATGTTTTATTTTCCTAGGATAAAATAAATGGGATATATTTGAATTTGATTTTTAAATCATTTTTAATTATGTGCACCATTATGAATGAAAACCTGGTATAGAGATGTTGTGTGTGAGTGAAACATTTTAATCTGATGATAGTAAGAGTTAAGCAGACTTTACTGTGTACAACAGACAACAGTTAACACTATCTACCAGCTGCCTTAACATGTTTTAAATGTCTTATTTATTTGTTGTGCCTGCTTTTCAAAGCTCATTAAATAATTGTACAGTACTGTGCAGCAAATAACCTGCACGTGTGTGTTACTGTTTGATGCAGAGGGGCACACAGTACTGCTGATGAATATAGAGCACTGCTGCGAGACATACAGGGACTTGATCATGCATTTAAAGTGAAGCACCAACACTACATAACCACAAGTACAAAGGTCAGGTCATACGACAGTACTACATGACCCTGCAGCCGCCAGGTGACATGCTGGGGATGTTCACAACCTGCAAATGAATGTATCCGTCCATGCAGAGAAACGCTGTGAGGTGATGGGGATGACACCGAGCACTACTCGCACCAGAAGCTTCCTCGAACTCAGGCGTCGACCAAATCAGAGACACCTACTCTGCACATCTCAGTTGGGAGGTGCTGAATCGTGGCAGTGTAACGTCACAACAGACCCCTAAGGAACATCTAAATAAACACTGTTACAGAGACAAAAACATTCATTTTAGTTGAAATGCAGCTTTTACTTTGGAAAAAAGCTGATTACCAGTAACCACTTCCCTTTGGGATTTGTTGTGGTTCTGCACAATGCGATAAGTTTTTGAGTTAATTTAATTTTTAATTTAAAAGCCACAGTTATTTCATTATTTCTTCTGTGTTCACATACCTGAGTCAGTACTGCACTTGGCTATGCCAGAACCTGTTACGCTCCCCAGTGTGTCTTCTTTTTGTACTTTGACTGGATCGTTTTCTGTTTTAGCAGTATGTCAACCATTATTGTTACTACAGAAATGTTTATAAATTAAAGCTTGTCATAAAAACAGCTCTGGGAGGCTGCACTTGGGCACGATGATCAGCATGCCAGCATGCTGAAAAGGACAATGCTAACATGCTAATGCTAAACAGGTATAATGTTTACCAAGGCTGCCATCTTGAGTGTTAGCGTTAGCTAAGTGAAGCAATCACTAAAGTTATTGCAATTCATCCTGAGGGTAGCATGAAGGGACACACACACATACACCAAATATGACAGTCTAGCTGACATTTCTGTGCAAACTTGTCATTTTGAATAAGAAATATGGCGCCCTTGTGACCTCAGGTCAATGTGCTGGTGGTGCTAGAAGAAAACCCTTTATCCTGTGGGACCCATGACTGCCTGTCCTTCCAGTAGGTACACTTCAAATCACATGACTCCAGGAATGAACAGAAAAGTGTATGTATGGGAATGGCTTTTTAGCTAAAACCCTCCACGGCCTCATAGCCTTGTACTCTGTGAAATCACTGTAGAAGGTCATTCACAGAGCAGCTCCCTGAGCATTACTCTACTCTTGAGCAATATTTCATCAGCCAGACTTGTTCAACATTCACATATTGACATCCAATACTTGAACAGTGTGGGGCCTAAATGGCACCACTAAGAGTGTTTTAGACTTACAGAAAGGTGTGAGATCAGCAGCACCATAAATACTGACTGACTAGGAATGCGCAGACCGGAGCCTCATTATACCGCAACTGTTTCAGGCCCGGCTGTGGCCTCTGACCCAGATGTAGCTTTTCCAGGAGGACTCTGTGAACCAGGCGCCCAGCACAGCCGCTGTCTCTCTGTGCCTCTCCCTGCATGTTGTACTACAGTGAGTATTATGCAACCCAGTTTGCAGGTCATGTGGTTCATCAAGCCAGCGTGTCAGGTTATCATGTAGCTCACTATCACATGTAGGACGCACTGTACTTGTGATAGTATCAGAAAATATACCAGCTTCTATGAAAGACTCAGTGCCTTAAAATATGAACTATAAATCAGACCTGCAAATAAATTCATCTGTGATAAATAGTTAGAAATGTTTAATGTGTTTAATTTAAACCAATGAATGCCTGTGCGTGTTAGTCATGATTATCTATCTCCAAACATATTAAATTATATACAAGGTAACTTAAAGTCTACAATCACACTAGCAGTTCTGTTGTTACTGTTGAAGGATGAAAAGTCAAAGGATCACCAGAGTTATTAAAGTTCATCCTGATGGGAACATGAATGTCATGACAATCCCTCCACTGGGCCTGTGTCCCAGCTCATGCAGCAAGCATCACTAAAAACACCGACAGCGGCTCCTTCTCATTCAGCATGAGCAGGTGCAGTTCCAGGAACCTGAAACTGAAGCAGCTGCTCCTGTCCCTTTTCCTCACTGTCACATGTCAAAATGGTGGTGTTGTCTTGGTTTATACTGCTGATATAATAAAACTGTGAACAATTAATAAATAAACTGCAAGTATTTTATGTGTAATTCAAATATAAAAGTGATACAAGGCAGTTTGAAGATAAACCTAGTAGATGATCACTGGTGTGAACATGGCCTGATGCAGAGCCAGAGATACAGTAATGTTACAGTGACCCAGGAGGGGGTGTTACACATGTATTTTGACCTAGAAACTAACTTTGAGTGATGCATTGTTGTAAAACTGTTGATTTGTTCAACCTCTCTGTTTGTACTAGACGTGTCTGCAGGAGAAAGATTGTGGATCTTGCCAGGTGCTCTCCTCCAGCTGCAGTTGTGGAGGCCAGAGAGTAATAAAGTGCCCCGCCTGTCAAACTGAGGTGTCAAATGAGTGATTTATGGCCTTTGATTGATAATGCCCTAAGCACCTCCCACTTTTAACACTTCACTTCCATCTAGATCAAAGGTTGTCAACTTTTACGGCACACAATTAAATACTTCAAATGATTTTACTTGTTTGTGTTAGAGTTTCATATTGAAACCTTTTATTATAGGTTTTATTAACAGCATTAAAGGATTTTATTAGGGTTTCTCAAGGGCAATAGGACCAACCGTCACCCTCAGACCAGGGTTATTACATCAGAGGGATTTTATTACATTAGGACTGAGCAGCAGTACACAAACATAGTTTGTTGCTGTCTAAATATTTTTTCAGGTGCAAGGATTAATGTATGTCTCTAAATTAAATATGAAGTAATTCACAGGGTTTAAGGGTTAGTGTCAGGGTTTAGTTTCAAGGAGGTTTACCCCCTTTAGTTTTGTTAGATCCATCCGTTATCTTATTCTAACGAGGGTCATGGGGGGCTGGAGCCAATCCCATCTGAGAGGTGGACCCTGGACAGGTCGCCAGCCTATCACAGGGCTAGTTTTCTTAGACATAAGGCTAAAAACTAAATTAAATTTAGAATAAAAATACATATTAGTCCACTAAATAAGGTAATTCTCTTAATTTGGAGAACATGACTGTTTCACCCCACATATAAGGAAGCTCAGCCTAATAGTTTTTTAGAAGTAGGGCTTAAAGTTAATTAATTCTCTTTTTCACAATTTTTGTAATTAAATATTCTACAAATTAAATATTTTCAGAAGTCCTCTTTTTAACCAACATAGTTTAAATCCTTCCTTCTAAAATATCCTTTGCAAAATACATGTTTTCAAATTAAAATTGTAATGTTATTCTCACAATTATAACTTTTTCTCAGAATAATTCCAATTGACTTTCGAGCAGTGGACTTGATAGTCCCTTGATTAATTTTTCCATTAACTACCTTTTACACCTGCAGTAAACTATCCTGACAGCATTGACTGAACTACGTCAGGAAGGTGTCATTATTAACTGTAATTAGAAATATTTCAGTGAACCCTGGCTTCATTATATCAGTTTTCTAAAACGCTGTGCAGTTTACCTGAAGGACACGGAAACTTCAAAATATCCAAATCAGGTTCAGTTAATTCAGTTTGTGAAAAACAATCTACCTGTACAGGTGTTTCTCAGACACATCAACTGGAATTTACCTTTTGTATTTCATGTACAAATGTAAAAAACTTCCTATCAATCAAAAATTACTCTTGGTTTTATGAAACTGTCATTGCAGCAGCAACAAACCTTCTGTGAATATCCACTCATATGAATAGGATGTGAAATATACACTAAATATAGAAATGTATCAGTATTTGATTATAATAGAGATGTTAAATCAATATACAATACTTAAACACAGGCTACAATATGTTTATTGCTTTTGTACTCTTTGGGTAAGACAGTAGAGTGTTTAGCTACAGCAAAACAAAACAGCTGGAAGTAAAAATATTTCAGAACGATCAAAAAGTTGTTTGTCTCAAAGCTAAATTCACAAAACTCAAAGCTCAGGCCTGTGAAGGTGGAAGTGGTTACATTAAAGGACAAAGAAAAGATGAATTAGCATTTCCATGTGAGACGTAAATATTAGGAGTTGACTGCATTAATCCTCTAGTTGGTGCCATTGAACCAGTGTGGTGGACGAGGACACGAGACGGTTTGATGGTTGCCGTTTCCTCTTCTCTCCACATGGATCTGGGGTTTTCCATATCATCGTTCAGGGTTCAATTTAAGCAGCGTTTAAATCTTCAAATATAAAATGCAACTGCATAACAGACATGAAAAGAGTAACTGAGAAATTTAAATGTTGTGATGACATTTTCTATTTTGGAAGAGAACATTATGGCGTAACTCCAAATGTTTAAATTCTAAGCCCACCCTCCTCCTCCTCCTGCACTCAGGTGACCCTGAAAGCCTGAGCAGGCCCACAGACGTCCTGGGCTGCAGACTGAGCCCACAGAAACTAACAGTGATGTCTTCAGTCAGGACATCTGTCCTCATATTACAGCCTGTGTGAACACTAGACCTCTTATGTAACACTGATCCTAACATTAGCTCATGGGACATTTGCATGTTTTAAAAAATGTACACAGAGTGTAACATGTAGTTCTGTTGCATGTGAATGTGTGAATGAGTGGCAGCTGTCAAAGGTCAGGGTCTTCCCCCCTGAGGGTGTTGAACTCATCAGGGGCTAAGTACTTGTCAGCAGCCTGACCAGCTGACTGGCGAAAGTCGGCTGCGATCTCCTCAAAGGTGCGACCTTTGGTCTCCGGCACCTTGAAGTAGGTGAAGACGAAGAAGCCAAGCAGCAGAACAGTGAAGATGATGAAGACATAGGGGCCGCAGAGTTGCTGCATCGACAGCAACATAATGTTGTTAGATACAGTGTGTGTGGGCAAGGCGACAGTCAACATTTAAGAACGTTAATGGCATTTCTGGACTGATGACAAACTGTAATGTACAACACCAATACAATTTAAAATAAACCATCTTACCTCAACATACTGGAAGCACATCCCCACTAAGAAGTTGGCAGACCAGTTGCAGAAACCAGCAACGGCAATGGCAGCGGGCCGGGGCCCCTGGCTGAAGAGCTCCGCCACTATGAACCAGGGGATGGGGCCGGGGCCGATTTCAAAAAAGGCTACAAAGCTGAAGACGGCTGCCATGCTGACATAGGACATCCATCTGAGCTGGTCCTGGGGAGCACAGCACAGACACCCTCAGTCTTTTTATTTGAAAAGCCTCAAGGATTAAGTAAAGGTGACGTGAAAAACGCACCAGCAAGGCCATGGCGACCGTTAGAAAAACTGCTGAAACTGCCATTCCCATCAAACCAGTGAGGTGAAGAGGTCTCCTCCCCACATGCTCCACCACAAACAGCTGCAGAGAAGCAGAGAACGCTAGGCATTACTGAATAGAGTTAGGTGTTGCCAACATCCTGGAGATACACAGTGTGGGACTTACAGACACCACAGTGAAGGCCGTGTTGACCACTCCTGCACCAATGGTTGCATAGACCGGCTGAGACACACCCACCCGCTCAAAGATCCCAGTCGAGTAGTAAAACACCTAAAGAGGGTGACACAACACGGGGAACAGTTCCTTTACATTTGTTGGTGGCAGTGTGTGCACGAGATGCTCTGCAGACTCCCAGTAACTACAGTCTGCTTCGAGGCTTGATTTACCTGATTCTTACATATGTTACTCAACATGACACATGAAACACGTAATGAAAATTCAAAGATTTGGGCAAATGCTACTACCTCAGGTCCTCTAGTCCAGTTCTGGGGGCTGCAGGCTAAGCAAGGTAGCCCAGCTCTTTCTGTCTCAGACCTGATGGAACACACTGTACATAGCGTGTACTACCTCTGGCATGTTCTGGGTCTGTACCAGGGTGTCACCCCAGTGTAGAATACCTTTACAGGGAGGCATCCAGGAAATCAGATGCTGTAACCACCTCAGCTGGCTCCATTCAACATGATGGACCAGTGGCTTTACACCTTCCAGGACCCAAACCCTGCACACAAAACTGATCCTGGCCACTGGTACGCACCACCTCATTCATTCGGTCATTATCCAAAGTCATGGCAGCAGTTGAGAGCTTCACTTTTAGGCCCAGTTTGCTCTTTACCACAGCAGTCTGCTACAGCCAGCAGGGCACCAGGTATGTCTGGTTTATGTTGTGGGCAAGAATAATCTAGTGCAGATGGATATTCACAGATTTTCTTGCATGTATCGTACACATCTGGTGACAGGGCAGTGATGTCTTAGCACTGGAGTAAAAGAAGAGAAATCTACTGTTCATATACAGTTGTCGGATCGTACCATGTGGCAGACCTCATCTGTCTGACAGTGACACTGTGGTTCCCCTTTGCTCCTTTGACTTACAGCGTTGATTCCAGACAGCTGCTGTGACAGCTGCAGCATGATGGCAACCAGGATGGGCTGGCGGTAGATGGAGGAGCGGAACAGCTCGGGGATGGTCACCTTCTTCTCCCTCATCATCTGCTGGCTCTCCTCCTTCATCTCCTGCATGTCCGTGCTCACGTCGTCTGTGCCCCGCAGCTTCATCAAGACTGGAGCACAGGAGTTCAAGTTACATCCACATCAGCCTGGTAATGGATTATCATGTAGCTATATATGTGTTTAGAAAAGTCTTATAACCACAAAATGTAACAATACTGTTCACCGTTGCATGCTGGGAAACCCTAAAAGTGGACAAGACAGCACTCTCTTCTTACATCATTTAATATAAATGGCCTGAGTGGATTTGGCCTGAATGCTACTGAAGTGGGTTTCCATTCACAGTGTTCACCAGTCTGACGCGGACCCACAACAGAAATGTACTGAACAACAACAGTTGTCATGTCCTCTCATCGTCTTTATGTGGCCTATGGGTTCATTGATTTCATTGATTTTCCCAGGCTGGATACAGAGCGTCAGTCAAAATGAAAGTGAATGCTCATCAGATAACAGAAAGAGTTTGCAACGAAAAATAACTCAGGGTTTGTGTGACTTAAACAGCTGTCTGTGGAGATTACGCTTTATCGCACTGAGACCTGTGCCACGCCATTCGATACTTTTAATATAAAATACACTGTCATATTTGTCTATACGATCCCATACGATAAACTTAACTGTGTTTCCAAGGCAAAGCTTATATTTTATTCCCGTTCTGTGCAGATTAATTTAGCTGTGTGGGTAAATGTTGTACTTATTTTTATTTTTGTCTGGCTGTGCGCTGCCTTTTGGATTATGTACTGTAAATTAGCTGGCCCTTTAAGAGTGAGTTTTTTTCTTTTGTGCTTATCTCCACCCATGATTACACCACCAGCATGACGGTCCAGAAAATATCCAAGTGGATCAGCTTCTGTGCTTCTGGCCAGGAAACAGCGTCCTCTACTGTGGCGTCCGCTGGACAGACACTGGTATGCCACAGTGCACATGTGGTACAAAAATATAACACAAAAAGTCACATGGCAGCAAAAGAGTTGAGTTTGTTACCTGAGACCTGAATGTGTCGTAAATAAAACAACCCCATCTGCCTTTTCACAAGGACTGTTATATTTCTGTTGTAAACCAACCTGGATCATCTGACTACATCTGAAACAACAGAGAAAAATATTGGCATTGCACCTTTTTTTGACCAACTAGAGCGTTGGTCCATAAAATGGGTCTGTTGTCCTACGTGTCAGTTTTGTAACATTTGACTTGTACAATATGAGAAGCCCACATGCAGCTTCTCACATGCAGCAGGGTAAAATAAACTGTTTAAAACATCAGTCCTTTCATGACCCCAAACTTATTGTGGTTTCAGTAGTTAACTATGCAAAAAAATGGCAAAAAGAGCAATTTAACTACTTGAATCACTATGCACATATGAATGTAGCTGAACTACTGGTTTAATCACACGTAGCTCACTGCTCCCAGCACTGCCAGCTGAACATCATCACCTTTGGGGAGATGATGCAGGCCTGCTGGATTAGACTGATTTAGCATTAGCTTGCTGTACCTAATAAACTGACAACTGATTGTTTATTTGTATTGAAAAGTTTGCATCCATATGTGTGTGTGTGTGTCTCACTGCTGTGGGCTTTGCTCTCCTCGTTGCAGTTGATGAGGAGGTACCGGGGGCTCTCAGGACACAGAGGCAGCAGGACGCACTGCAGCGCCGCCGGCAGCAGAGTGAAGCCCAGTAGAAGGGGCCACAGGGAGGCATTCCCCATGATGGACTCAATCCCAAAGATCTACACAACACACACAGCACCCTGCTTATACATCCCCAACACAACACTGTACTGTACTAGTGCACCAGGTCATAACCAAAGCTGCAGCCCCGACTGGGCCCAGATGATTCTCACATCAGTAAAATATAAAATACAGCCATGTCCAGGTTTGTGTCAGTGCAAACATGTAAGAAACAATGTGCAGGATTTGGGGGGTGGGGGTAGCACAGACCAATCCCGCACGTGTCTTGACCAAACTGCATTTGACTTTAAGAAAATATCGTGCAGAATATTTGGGGAAAGGCTCAACGCGATGAAAACAGTTCCAGCAGGACACTTGCAGTGTAGGTGGCGCTCCAGACAAATTAACATAAACACAACAGACCGTATTACCAGTGTTTTATTTTAATGCTTGGTTCTGTGTCGTCCATTGTGCCCCATCCTTTGAGTAGTCATCTAAAAACTACCCAGGTAAACATCTTAACTGGAGTAATGCCTTAGCCTGATAATTAGATTGTTGTGTTCATGCAAAGCCATCGAGTTCTGTGCACAGCTGCACAGCAAAGGTCACGTTTGTAATGTTAAACATTATGCTGTAATGATGCTAAACATCATGTAGTGAAGTTTGAAGTAGCAGGACGCCTTAAAACTTATTTAACTACAATACTCGAGTCAGTGCACTTAGTTACCTTAAAGCCCTGAACATAAGACTGTATGTATTAGAATGAAGTTTATTTCTTGATAATATACTAAAAGACATGTTGTCAAAGTCAGCAGAGTGTTGGAGACCAGGTCGTGCTTAAAGAGAAAACGTCTCAACAGCAGCACTTCTATGTAACGTATGAGGAGGCGGCTTCTCGGTTTGAACTGGACAGACAATGAATGTGTGATGAAATCAAAGGTGATTACAATCAATAAAGTGTTGAACTGTGACTTGAAGCACTGTTGTTACAGACATTTAAGAAAACAACATGCATTTGTTGTTAACCTTGTCAACTCTCCATTCTAGAGTTTGAACTGGGAAGACAGGCGCCAAGGCTGTATGTTCTGTATGGGTATAATGGGAGAAAGAATGGAGTGATCTGAAGAGCAGCACCTGCACTGAAATAAGCTCACTGACTTGTTTATATTTCCTTCAGACACTTACATCCCTCCCTGCCGATATTTGCAGCACCTCCCTGCAGCATGGCTCTGTCCCCCTCACATCTGACCTTGCACCTCATCTTACAACAGATATTTTTTATTATCATGAAACATCTTAGCAAAAAAAATATTAAAAAAACAACGTTATCAAGCAGCTGGACAGAAGCGTTTACGTGACTTGTCAGCATCATGACATGAACACCCTAATCGCATTTTGAGGGGATTATTTGTGCATGTAAATACAACAGTGACTGGGAACAAGATGCCAACTCATTTGTGAGCAGGTCTTCGTGTGTGTCTCGGGTTTAGATTAGAGACAGACAGAGTCGAGACTTAACTGAGGACTGGCAACGGTGACTTGAATATTTTCATTAAAAGTAATGAAGCAGCCATAAAACATGTCACTGTGCAAGTACATACTTCATTCACCAGAACTAGACATGTACTGTCTCAGTCTACAGGAGCTGAAGATGTGAAACAGAGACACTGGTCACGGTTCGAGGATCTCACCTGTGCCATGAGGATGCCGATCACTACGCCGAGCTGATGCAGAGTGCCTAAAGCCCCGCGGAGAGATGTGGGGGAGATTTCCTCCACGTACATGGGCACAAAGCCGGTGGAGAGGCCAGAGTAGAGCCCCACTATGAAACGCCCAATGATGAGCATCTCAAAGGAAGAAGCCAGTTTGGAGAACCCCATGAACGCAGCAGCAATAAAGGCGAGCACATTGGCCATGAGCATGGAGTTCCTCCTGTAGAGATAATCAGAGTATCCATCAACAACGCACCTTTTATCAATGAATAGCGTTGGTCATAGGAAGAGTCATACCTGCCGAAGTGGTTGGCGAAGATGCCGACAGAGAAGGAGCCAAACATCCCCCCCACGGAGAAGATGGCCACAGAGAGCGACCACAGAGCTGTTAACACAGTCTGAGAGATGGGCTCTGAAAACCTGCTGCTCCACGTCTCATTGTAGAAGCTCTCAATAATCTGAAACACAAGACAACACACAGTTGGTCCACTTCTCCTCCAGCACCACCAGCATCTTCAGATTTTTTTTTCAGAGTGAACAACATGCTGCGTAGACATGGCCCCCGGAGGATGAATCCTTTTCCTCCAGCAGCTCAAAGTTGAACTGAAAACACTTTGGTAAAGTAATATAGGTGCTGTCATAGCGCTAATTTACAAATGCTAGCATCCTAACTTGCAGAACTGCGATGATGAAGCAGGCGGCAGCAGCTTCCTCAGCTGGAGTTTGACTAAACCAATGTGCACGTTGTCTAATCTAGATTAAACAGTCACCAGAGTTTTCACTTTCTTGTAGTGGCCTTGAACTAATTAATCATAGTGAAATGTTCCAGTGTTGGAAAGGAACCACTCCACTATTATTTTGGATAACCCCACCTTGTTTGCAGTTTTCCCACATTGTGTCATCACATGTTATTGTAGTGATGAACTGAAGTGGTGACGTGAGCTCAGGCAGTAGTCCACCTGGTAGTCCACTGCTAAACCAGATCTCCTTAATCCTTAATGCCTTCAACAAAGTGCTGCATTAGCTCATTAACCTGCTTCCTGTCAGTTCAGATTTCTGTCAGACCACTGTCAAACACAACAGGCAGGATCAGGAGCTTGTCAGCTGCCAAGGGACATGGGGAGACATGCACAGGTCCCGGCAGGACTCAAACTGGTGACAAGGATTCATTTCTCACCGCTTTTACAAACATGTGTCTGTTGCCTTTATAATAATGAGCATTACATCCTTTGTGTCAGTAGTAGCAGTGTAAGGCTTCCTCTGTGTGTGAAATGTGCTAAATGAATAAAGTTTGCATTTGTTTTGCCTCTAAACGTCTCTGTGGCACCCCATAAAAGACGATCTCTGTCAAAATGAAGAAGCCGTGCAGGGTGAATATCTGCATTATTTCCATGATGAAGGAACAAACTGTGGTGTCCATGATACAGAAGCTTCCACTGATATTTGGGGCAACGGGGACATTGTCGTCTGCCACACAAACTCCCACATCCTTCTGTGGAGGTTGTTGGGTCTGTAGGTAGTTGGGGAGGACGTCTGCAGACACTGCTCAGGGCTGAAAGAGTCCTGCCTTCCTCTGTATGTTTGGGTTTTCAAAAAAAACCTAACATTTAAGGGTTAACTGACAGATGTTACAACTCAGGTCTGTGAGGTGAAAGGGAAGCAGCAGACAAACCTGATGGAAGCTGTAAAGCATCTGCTCCTACTGTCACTGTCATTCTCACACCTTTCTTTACAAATGCCTTGGCTTTCTCTTCCTTCATCTCTCACAGAACAAAATACTCACACTCTGAGGAGCATTGATGACCCCTGTGTTGTAGCCAAACTGGAGAGAGCCAATCACAGCTGTCCCCACAGCCAGCATCAGCTGGGGCGTCACCTGCCGTGGGAACAGAGCGATAAAGGTCTGCACTTAAGACGAGGTTAAACATCTTCTGTATTTTACTTGTTCACAGGTTGATCTTTAGAAAGTCAAGCCATGGTAATAGAACTGTGTCTTCAGTTCAGACACCGGTGAACGCTGGGACAAGAAAAATCACGTCATGTCAGAGTTTAACTTGTTAGGGTCACTGGTTAAGGTCAGGGAAAGGGCTAAGGAATGTCAATGAGTGTCCTCACAAAGAGAGAAGTACAAACATGTGTGTGCACATGTACATGTTTTCCTTTTTGGGTAGACAAATGTTCTGCATCAGCATTCTGAGGACATTTTGGTTGGTCCTCACACCCTCAAAGGACTGTTTAAGGGTTCAGACTTGGCTTTAGGATTCAGGTTAGAGTCATGTTTAGGTGAAGGGTTAGGGTTAGGGTCAGACATTTAAGGGGCTAGTGTTTGTCCTCAGAACTAAAGAAAGACAAACAGGCTGCTATTCTCTGCCATACACAATATGACAAACTGAAAGTGCAGGGTTAGGGGATCACAGCCGTTACCTTGCCGCTGCACTCCATGCCAGCTGCTAGGTTTACTTACAAACTCCAGACTTCACTTCCAGACTAAAGAAAATTTGGATTGTTCGTAATCCTTCAAGTCAGTACAATCCACTTTCTACGAAGATGTGTCGTCATGATCCTGTCTGCCGTCTCATTTAGTCCAACATCCGTGTAAACACATCTTTGTCAGTTTCTGCCTCCATTCACCTGCTGCAGTAAGCAGCTTAATGACGTCCTCAATAAGTGGATCTAAATGAGCTGCCGTGCCTCCAGAGGAGTCGGACAATCACTGCACCGATTGGCTGAGAGGAAACACGTGCGTTTTCAGTGTTTTTACATTGACAATTTAATCATCTGTGAGTCGGTATTAAATCAGGTTCAAATAAAATGCTCCCTTTGACACAACATGTGGCCGAAGGTTAATTTAGTGACGTAGATTAATTTAGTCATCATCTAAACAGCACTAAATAATGTTGTCTTTTAATAAAAGTCACATCCTAAAGCTATTTCTCACAGATTTCAAGTTTAACATTTTTATTTAGTAGTAACTTTGTCCTTTATTCCTTTTCTTTTAGTGTTTCGAAGAGTTTTTAGCACAAGTTCTGTTCACTTCGGATTTATATGTATCTCATTATAGTAAATGTGTTTGTATCTTTGTGCACATATAGTTTTTTTACATTTGACAAATACACACCAAAGACCACGATAACATTCCAGGATTATTTCACACTTTGGTATTAATTATTCACTCCTGTGACATATTTACATACAGATGTGACCAGAGGCCTCCCCGTGTCATTCCAACACCACTATACAAACTAAAAGTGTGTGTGTGTGTGTGTGTGTGTGTGTTCCTCGTGTTGATCCAGGTGAGAGGCTCTCTCTCTCTCACTAATCCTCAGAAACAGAAGCTATTTACAGACGAACTCAGCGCAGACTGTCTCACTGATGCCAGCAGGTTAACCACAAGATAAACAGTCATGGTGCCTTTTCCTAGATATACTGGACCTGAGAAATGTGAAAACCCAGTAGCTGTGCATGAATTTCAGCAGGCTTTATTAGTCACATTGTGTATTTGTATGGGAACCTGCCTGCCTGCATACACAGCACGAATGGACAGAGAATAAACAAGATGAAGTCTGGTTATGCTCAGACAGAAGAACAGCTTGTACAGCTTGTTGTCTGACCACAGTGTTTATAGCTGTTTAGAAAAGGCCACAAAGCAGAAAGTCACACAGTGCGAGACTCTTTTAGTTTAAAAGCTTCAGGGTCTGAGTGTTGCAAACTTAAAACCTACTGTTTACCCAGTATTATTTATTCTGTCTATTCACTTATTTTGTGGTGTTCATGTTTTATTTGGTCATTTTTATCTTATTTTAATCATTTGATTATTTGACATTTTATGTTTTTAAAAATCAGTGACATGCATTAGTGTCAGGGTGTTTTTACTGTTCACGGTTCTTATCAGCTCGTCAGTTCTGTAAAGCACTTTGAATTGCATGACGCTCTATGAAAGGTGCTGTACAAGTCAAATTTGATTGAGGATAGCGGTGCACATGCCAGGATGACACTCGTAGTGTTGTACTCGGTTGTTCATTTTAAAAGCAAAAGAGCCAGTGGTGTAGAAAAATTTAAAAAAGGAAGTAGAAGAGAAAGAAGTTTGAACTACAGCTGTTTTCTCACCTCCGCGCTGCTGACCAATCACAGCCTGACCTGGGTGTGAAAGTTCATTGCAACCTATCCAGTAGTTGCTGAGATATTTCGGTCTGATTGATCATGTAACACCATGGAGATAATCATTACTACCACCACTATCAGCACCATATGATTGTAATATTGTAATGAAGCACTGGCTAAACGTTTAGTAGCTTTCTAGTGCTAGCTCAGCTGCCTTTGTCCAGTCACATGACCCTTGTATGCTGTAGCAGACCTTTGTTAATTATAGCAAAGTGCCTGTGACAAGCAGGAGATATGCAGTTTGAAACGCCATGCATGGAGCAGTTAGCGATTTGCATTATGGGAAATGTAGGATCCCAGGTTTTTAGAGATTCACCCCTTACCAAAGGTCAGAATATATCAGCCTCTGCTTCTTTAGTTTTTGAAATTCCTTTTTAAAAATCTGTCTCTTGTGAGTCTTTCAGCTATTTGGAAGTGACAAACTAAATGACCAAATCCCAGACTACAACCCTTTAAGCTTCTTCCCCTCCCACAGGTTTGTAATGGGCTTTTGAAAGCTTTGGTTAAAGTTATGTCTTCACATAAACTCGCATCTCTGTCGACTGTTCCCTTTAAAGTCTTTTGTTATTAATTACATTTAGAAAGAATACACCACTTTGATTCAGCGTCTTCTTCAGGCACAGACACAGCAACTGGTTTTGGACTCAGCGCCTGGAAAAACAAGATATGCTTGTTTCCCACAAATGGATTAGATTTATCTCTCACCAACTCCATCTGCTCTGTGGTGCTCCAATGTAGTTACTTGACAGTAGAATAATACTCCATTAATGACCTGCATTGACCATTTTACTGAAAAACCAGTACAAGGGCAAAACAAATGTCCTATAAGCAGCAGTGGTCAAACAAGTACTTAAGTAAAAGTAACAATAACAAAGTGTAAAAATACTCTGCTACAGGTAAGAATCCTGCATGCAAAATGTTACTTAACCCCAAAATATTAGCATCAAATATACTTAAAGAATAACAAGTAGCCGTAGTGATTCTTGTGTCCCAGCCCGTGTCCCAGTAACGTCTCTGATACTGGATCATAGTGACTAATTACTGTGTCCATCACTTTAATGCTGCAGCTGGTAAAGGTGGAGCTGATGGTAACTACCTTATATACTTATACTGGGAAGTACTTTCCATCCTGCTGGGTAGCTGGTGGATTTCCTACTGGGATCAATAGAGTCTGATGGTTCTACTGGGTTTGGTTTGATTCATCTGATTCTGGTGTGTTTTTCTCCCAAGACCTTTTGACTGAATTGAAAGCAGCATACCATATACAGCACATACTGTCAGACTCTACCACACTTTAAAAAGTGGATCTATGATTGGACATGTGGGAAAAACATCATTCAGTACATTATAACTCATGCAGTGACAGATTTAAGATCTTAAGGAACATTGGCGGAGCGGCCAAACCTTTGCACACACACTCGGCTGCAACTGAATTCCTGTGTGGAAACAATGCACCAAAATAACCGTGGGAATGTGTGCATCCTGGCACAACTGCTGTTTCCACAGCTCCACTCAGCTGCAGGTCACTTAACGCTGGTTTATACATTTACCTTTCTTTGGAACATTTCCACATTGATCTAATAGAGCAAAGCATTTCCCAGTTTGTTTCTTTTGCAGCCAGGCTTATGCAACCCTGTGCTGAGCACCTCACCATATTTCCAGAGGCTGAGAGTGGGAAGAGAGTTGCAACGTGGAAACAATTCAATAGGCCCAGTGTGTACAAGCAGGCCAGTGAACTCCCCACACAGCACTCAATCAGAGCCCTGACAGAAACTCAGCTTTCTTTCTCTTTTTTTTCAAAGGAAGAGGAGTGTCCATGTGACATCACAAGAAACTTGAAACTGTCATTTTCAGTGGCCCTCCCTCATCAGCAGTGTTCACACTTCTGCTCCCCTCTCTCCAGCTTCTTCTTCTGAGACACTTCTCCAAAGCCAGGCCACAGTTAGCACCCTCCCTGCCCAGGCTGCACCTCTGATCCCAAGACTTCTGCTTCACAGCTGGGCCTGTTTCTGGAGGTAAGTCCCTGCATTCTTCTGGTTGGGCTGGAGCTGCTGTGCTGCCACGTGGTTGGTCTGCTGCAGGAGATCTGCTCAGAAGGAGTGAAGGACCAGGGCAGCAGCCAGTGCTCAAAGACCCTGGCTGAGAAAGGATTGTCAGAGCCACAGAACTTAACGCAAGATCCAGGTTATGCAGCTGTTCCAGATGTGATCCAACAGTTTTCCAGTTGTTAAATATTATCAAGCAGTTTTAATATCTGTTAACAACAAAGGTTTTGTTATTAGTGTTAATGAATTCACGTGTGTTAACTAAGACCTTCCTATGATCATATATGAATATGCTTTTCCCTTTAGCCTTGTTTTACCCTTTGATTTTTAAATTCTTTTAATATTATTTTCCTGCTGCGCTTCAGTGGGGTTGGTAGGTGTGTTTTTAAGTTTTACACAGAGTCAGGTGTCTATTATTTTTACTCTTTTTCATGTTTTCCTGGCCTCCGCTTTTTAACAATGACTAATTTTGTGTATTGATGTATAAATATTTTGTGGCATAAGAAAACTGAAAAAAGCTAAACAGAGAAATGCTTTGCTGCCATTTACTCATTTATTTAACGATGTGTATGACAACTACTGCACATAGTTGTAAAACTACAACTCAAGAAAGAAAAAGAACAAACTAACAACACAGTTTAGTTGGTGTTGAGATAAAAAGCCTCAGCCGATGTTTGTCCTCTTGTAGACAGATGTTAGACAGATGCTGCACAGTTTAAAAACAAAGACAAAAGCCTTTAAAAAAAGGTGAAAGTACTTACACAAGATATTAATCTACTCATTCCATGTTAAGAAACAGGGCAGGGCCTGATTCAGGCACACACTGTACTCTGTATGTCCCCTCTCACCTCACTGACTGTACAGTATACGGTGCTGTATACTGGGACGGTATACGGTACTGCATACTGGGACAGTATAGAGTCCTTTCATTATGTTCATTAAAGGCTCACATTTTCTTTTTGTGGGCTTATGAAGACATTTCAAAGCTCTGTTGATAATATCCACAGAGCTTTGTCTTGTGAATGTGAAATTCAGGAATGTGGAAGAACGTGTGGAATGTGGAGGAATTTCCTTAGAGGAAAAGTTTAGTGTTTGGGAGCCAGGAAGTAGAGGGAAAGACATACTGGTGGAAACTAGGTTCCTCAAGTACAATACTTAAGTACAAACTCAGGGTACTTGGACTTTACTCGATTGTTTCTGTGTTTGTACGTCTTTGTGTCTCTGACACCCTCCGTTACTTTGCAGATCATAATTTTTCATACACTTCCTGTCCAGTAAAAATCATACATCTCAAAATATTTTCAGATAAACTGAACAATGAATTGTTCCTTTATAGGTTAAATGAATTCTCCTACATCTTAAACTGAAAATATTTTTAAAGTCTCTTGGTATTAGCTGGAATATGCACCCTCACCAAACTGAAGAGAGGGCTGTTATAATCATAATGTAAACTGTCAAGTTAAAAAATAATGTTCACACACTGCCTGGCTTGATTTCTCTGCTTGAACATATTCTGAGCGAAAAACACAGACTCAGCAGCACAGAACGTGCACAAAAAGTATTGGCAAGAATCTCTTAAGCCTGATTGGTGCACAGGATGGGTGTGCGTACCTGCATCACAATAAGTGGGTGTCAGGTAAGCAGGCGAACCCAGGACAACGTCTGACTTTTACATACTCGACTGTCATTATTCTGAATTGGTCTTTAATCTTTGTGAGCACAAATTGTACGTGTTTAATCATCATATGTGAACCAATTGTTCAGTTAGTTGTGAAGGGATCACAGTCAGAAGTTTAAAGCTCCAATCAGGCTAAATAGTGTCCCTTTAACATGCATTGTTCCTCTGATAAGACCACTGTTGTGTGATGAGTGACCTTTGAACGGACAAAGAGAACCTGGTCTGAAATGGAACACACAGACCCTCAGCTGGAATGGAAGGTCTCCCATTACGTGGCACACTTAGGTGATGTATTCAAGCAGCAGCTGCATGACAGCGCCATGACAAGTGTGTTTACTTATAGTTCAAATGTCTTTGGTTCCTCCCTGGGAAACACGACTAGGTTTAGTAATAAAGTGCATGAAACCATGACAGTGTGAAGTGTCTGCGTGGGGTCGACGTTTACAAATCGAGTCCATGGGACGACTACAAAATGTCCATGTCTGAGGAACCAGCTTAGTCATGTTTGAGCGGGGAGGTCCTTCTCAGCTGTTATCACTGTCACTTTTGAGCTCTACAGGGAGGGGAGTTGACCGGGCTTCACTCCAGCCTTTTATCTATTGAGCCACATGCGTTTCACAATAACGTAATTCTGATATACTGATTGTAGTCAGCTGCTCATTTAGCTGAATAGTTCATTTGTCTGTTTGGTGAAGTATTTGGTCTTTGAATGATTTATATATTTATCCTTTTATAACATCTGCAAAACACATGGAAGCTATAAAAATTTCATTATTCATAAAATACAAGTAGATTGAATAGAGAATTAAGATCTGATTAAATGCTGTCGATAAACACAAGGCCCAAATCGACATGCCACCACAATATAGCCTACAGCAGCTATAAACCATATTTCTATATTAGCAGTGGATCAGATGACAGAGTGAAAGCTATCACAGGCCACAGAGAACTGGTTTAACAACACACAACTTTAATTATTCAAATGACTGCTGATTATGCATACAGTGAAGCCATGGATGTATTAAAGGATAACTACACCCTCAGATTCTGCTGGAAACTTCTCGTAGCATTTTGATAAAATGCAGCAGCAACTTTAGGGGATTTGACCCTGTGGCTACATGGTCCACAACAGGGAGGTTCAGGGGACACAGAACAGACCAACGAACCAGTGTGCAGTGTCGCATGCACAGAGGCGATGGAGCCAACCATCTGTGAACTACTGCTCTCCGCTGTAAAGATGGAGGCTGCTGGAGCTTTGATAGTCACTAAAACACAATCACCATGTCAGCAGTGGCTCCACTACAAGAGGCCAGTGTGGGAGTCAGTGTCAGTACACAGCTGTAGCCCTGCTGTTCACCGTGGCTAACGCTACTGTTAAGCAGCCTCAGACACCTTACGCTGTGAATGCAGCAGAGCCCCTTAATGATTATGGTGACAATTTCTAAAATAAGTTATTTTGCATTCCTTCACAATAACTTGTGAACTGTCAGAGTTGGCCAGTACAGCTACCCACAGTGTTAATGGTGGACTCAATTATAAAGCCAGGCGAGATAGAGTAAATATCACTTTACTGCACTCACTCAGAAAATACACAGTGACAATCCAGAAACCATAATCCAAGTCATACAACAGTCCAGGGTCAATACCGGCAAACGAACACAGCCAAGGGATCCAAAACGGGAGGTCAAAGAAGTCGGTCCAGTAGTTGGTACACAGAATAAACATTCAGGAGGGCGAGGCAGAAATCAGTAGTCAGGAAACAATCTGGGGTCAAGAACACGAGGATAACGCGGGAAAGTCTGCACTGAGTCAAGAACAATCTGGCAGGTTACTGGTGGGAGAAGGCTGCTTATAATGGGGTGAAAACAGGTGTAGGCAATGAGCAGTGATTACTATAAAGAATCCATAACAGAGATGAACCTAGAACAGGAAGCGGCAACAAAATAAGGGCCTGAAACAGGAAGCAGTAGGACAGAACCCTGACAGTGAACTCTGATACTGATGACATGGGGCAGAATGAAGCTGCTGAATTTGACTTATGTAGTTCACTTTCTCACTTTCTTTGGTGTAACTGTGGCACTGGCACTTTACCAGGAGCACCAGTGTCGAAACATTTCATATCCGACATCAGGTTAGTTGAGGACAGAGGAATCTGTTTGTCAATCACTGCAAACACTTTACCATTCTGCCTATAAAACTCTTTAATACCACAAGGTCAAAATATGTGAAGGTGCAGTAATAGATTTGTTGCACATGAGGACAGTGAACAGTCTGTGCTAACATCATAAAGCTGTTATGGTGAACCGGTTAGCAGAGCAACATTAGCATGGTGGGGTCCTGTTTGCATCCACCTGATGAACCTAAGTCCAGTATTCACTTTGTTTTAGCTCAGATTTGGTCTCCACCAGCTTGTCTCTTTAGCTGCTAGTGCATCAGGTCTAACAGAGCTTTTTCACTGAATTCAGCTGCTGTTGCTGGATTCCAGGCTGCCTCCATCCGTTACCCTGTTCCAGACCGTTTTCAGGTCAGGACAGGTCACCAGTCCATCACAGAGCTGGGGCATGTCAGACAATTAAAATTCACACCTAATTAATCTAAAACTTCTGGGATATGGGAGGACTGTGAAGGACTCTCGCCCAGTGTCACCTGGGATTGGCTCCGGAGGGATTTTCCCCTTTTTCTCTTCCAGAGTCTTCTTTCTCATCATTTCTGCTGTGGAGCTTGTGTTTTTTTACTGCCATTTGTAGGTTTGTTCACAACATAGTTTAACTCAAATAGTTAGGAATGAATAAGATTTTGTGGAGAGGTACAATCCATTATATTGTGGTGGCGATCCAGATCATCATCCTTATCCATTTTTTAAAAACTAATAATCATATCATTGTGAGTCCAAATGCCAGAGGAAGGTTTTTATGGCCAGAGAATCATATTATAAGAGTCAAACTATCACGGGAACATAGCTTTTAGGTCCAGTGGCATTAAGGGGAGAGTGAGCTGCCTTGGCAGAGGCGTGCGCTCTGTGAGCGTTGTCTGGTGGTTGGGTCTAAGGATAGAAGGCACTTTAGGTCCTTGGAGGCACATTAGGAGTTTACAGTTTTGGGCTGTATAAAAAAACTTTGACTTGAAATGTAACATGTAATAGAATTCTGTAACTGAAGGACAGTTTGTAGAGTAAGAAACTCACTGGGTGTCAAAATGGAACATCTGCTTTTGACGAGGGCTAAATAAATAAACTATTACTGATATTATTATCCTGCACCAAAGCAATGTGTTGGAGTGACTCAACAGTCATCCCCAGGGCATGTTGCTAGCTAGTGTTCCTAAAAATACACACACAGTCACCACCCAGGGTGTGTATCAGTGTTTTAACAATAATCCAAGATGACAAGTTACCGCTAGTGCAACTGAAACTGTTTACATTCTGATAAACATGCAAGTTTTCCCCATGAGGCGGTTTTAAGCAGTTTGTGTTTTGTTTCTTCTTTTTCCAGATTTCACCTTCCTTCATTCTTTTTCAAGTTTCCATCTATCTGAAGAAATAACTCGGTCTGAACCCGTCCTAAGTATGGAACTGCAGAAGCTATCCAACGGTAGCCACCACCATGACGTTACTGTGCCTGTGGACGGAGGGTGCGTACCTGCTGACTGCTTTCAGAGCAAATCAAGTACATTTATATTTTAAAGTTGAATGAGTGTTTGTGCTTTATTTGTGATGCACATTTCAGCATCGCACCAGAGGAAGAAAACTTCCTGCCACACAAGAGTGATGGATCGAAGAGACCTCAGTTCACAGACGTGAGTATGAGTGAGTCTGCTGCTCTGTGTGTGCGGCGTCTGACATAGTCTATAAAAAACAGACATTCACTTCTGAATTCTGTGACTTATTATCACATACTAAGAAACTGTACAGGAGGGGAGAGGGAGGTCATTTTGAGACTTTGTGATGAAGAGATTCGAGATTTTATTTGCCATGTATGCATAAACAGACAGTCTAGGCATATAGGAATTCTTGTGCAGCTCTCCGTTGGAGTCAGGTAAGGAGTCAAAACCCAGAAAGAACACTTAGTCTTAAAATTAAAAAGCTACATAAAGGCAACAAAGCATTAAAACCACAATACACAAAAACAGAGTAATAGTATTTCCCACAGTGAACTTCAAACATGGCCCACTCTGCAGCCTAACATGCAACAGCTGATGCTGTGTGTGTGACGTTAATACTCCAGGCTTGTGTCTTACAGTTTGAAGGTAAAACCTCCTTTGGGATGTCCGTCTTCAACCTGAGCAACGCCATCATGGGGAGCGGCATCCTGGGTCTGGCTTATGCCATGTCAAACACCGGCATCGTGCTTTTCCTGTGAGTAACAGAAATATACACACTTTGGCACCGAGTGCAACAGAACGTGATGCACACACGGCACTGGAAGTGACTGGCAGAAGACAGGCAGACACTTGAGGGGAGACCAGTCAAATATTACACAGTGCCAGCCAGAACCTGTCCACCGCTTATGTTGCCCTTCATTACAAAGCAGAATGTGCAGCTCTAACTGTTAAAGCTGGACAGCAAAGATAAACAATATTTACAGTGCAAGCTGTGACATTTATCAGCAGCACATTATGGATAACTGGCACAGCATGCAGTCCAGCCTGCAGAGCTGGTGGGGGACAGACACTGGACACACACATAGATATGGTCATGAGAAACATGTGCATACACTGCATCTACAAAGCAAAGCTCTCCGTGTGCCCAGCTGACATCTGGTGCTTTATTTCTTGCTGTTGAAACGTGTTTTTAATTGTTCATAAATAATGAAAGTACGTTCCCGTTTCTGATACACTGTACCTACTGTCCCGCCTGAGTCTACAAGTAAACACATACAGTAAAACAAAGTACTTGATGTCACTTTGGCTTAAAAAGCCGAATATGAAACATGTTACATACCATGCTGTGTGTGGTTTGGAACACAAGGACAGAAATCCAGGCACATATGCAAGGAGGTCTTTTCAGGAGTATTTTCATTCTAATGTTGATTACACCTATTAAGACAAGTTTCATATCAATAAAATACTTTTAACTAAAGTTTTCAGATTTTTTTAACTTTACAATATAACAGGGGGATAAAACTACGTAGCCTTTAAAGCGGGGTGCAGCGTTTGGCGAGACTGAAAAGCATTCTCTCCTTGGCTTCCTAAACCCGATCTGTGCAGTGACATCCACACCGTCATGGCTGCCTGCAGCTTTGAGAATTAAGAGAAGAAGCAGCTTTTCTAAAATGTTGCCCCAGAGGCGGTGTGGTACTGAAACTGAAAAGTGACAGTGGTGACCATGTTATGTTTTATAGATTCCTTTTTTTCTGCATTGCGTGTCTGTCCTGTTACTCCATCCATCTGCTGCTGCGCAGTGCTGGGGTTGTGGGTAAGGCTTCATATAAGTCAGAATACATCGTCTCCGATCTTTTCATGAGTCCTTCTGCTGTATATGAAACCAGTTCAGTTACTAATACTGATCAGATCAGGTGTTTGAATGGTCCTTGATTATTGGTTTCATCAGGTATTCGTGCCTACGAGCAGCTGGGCCTGAGAGCGTTTGGTCACACAGGGAAGATTCTGGCAGCTGTTGTCATTACGTTACATAACATCGGAGGTAAGACACTGGTGTGGAATCTGAACTGTTCATGTCATATGAGTAGGTGGAGGTGATGATACACAACCAGGTGTGCTAATAAAACCTCTGGATGTCTGCAGCCATGTCCAGCTACCTGTTCATAGTGAAGTCTGAGTTACCACTGGTCATCCAAGCCTTCCTGGGTCAGACAACCAGCTCTGAGTGAGTAAAGCTAACAACTCTGACTTCAACTAAATGTCACTTTCCTCTGGATCTATCCGTGACAAAAATAAGTGCAGGGTAAAAGATGAAAGTGTGTTAGTCGACCTCTCAGTATCTTCTATCGTCCTACTTTTTAAGTTTCAGTAACCTTTTTAAAACAAGTGGCCACCGCAGTGTGAAGCACTTTCCAGCAGTGCATAAACCCACCTCTGGTGCCCTAGTCAGACATTTAGTCAGCTGGTGGATTGTTATGTGGAAGGGATTCACACACCCCCAAGTTAAAACTGCACAGGGGGCTGAGTTGGTGGTGGGGGGTGTTGGTGAAGCAGAGAGGGCCTCACCTGTGCTCTAAATGCACTTTGGATGGTTTTACACTGTATTTGTGAGTGTGCTTTACTGTATGTGCACATGATGTGTTGTGTTCTACATCTAGTGACTGGTTCTTCAATGGGAACTACCTCATCGTGGTCGTCACGATCTGCATCATCCTCCCTCTGGCCCTGATGAAGCACCTGGGTAATGTCACATCCGCTCAGCTTCAACATGTTCAGCAGCAGCTTTTGACAGTTTGTGCACAACAAGGCCGCTCATTATCAAGTCTTAACTCTGACCCAGTGTTTCCTTTTGGCATGGTGTAAACTGGATTTGCTAGCTTCACACAGTTATGTAAGTGACAAAGGACTGCTTTCCAAAATGATTCGAAGAAGCCAAGGGAAACACAAACAACATAAAATTTGTTCCAACAAACTAACGAGTGCCTGTAGCAGTTTTCGCTCTGAGGTTTGTCTGAAGCTCGTTCTCTTGCATCCTCCAGGGTATCTTGGTTACACCAGCGGCTTCTCTCTCTCCTGCATGGTCTTCTTCCTCTCTGCGGTGAGTCTGTGGGTCCTCACACGTGCACTACTGATACTGTCACGGCACAGGCGGTGCTGGAGAAATGAATTACCACTAAGATGTAGCACCTACTAACACGCAGACATATGCATTGAGTGTGTATGTTTGGTGATTACAATCGTAACCATGACACCACTGATCATACACTAATAAGTGTTTCCTAATTACACTGTGGTGGCTGGGTTATGTTCAGAGGCAAGGGTGTTTGTTTGTTTGTTTGTTTGTTTGTTTGTTTTTGAATGAATGAATGAACGGAGCACTACCTGTATTAATGGCAGCAGAGTTGTTGGATGATGGTTGGAGCAGTGGGTGAACAAAACCCATGGTTTTAAACTGGAGTTCACCCCCACAGTCCTGTTTGTGATTAGGGTTAGGTAACAAAGGCACTTTGGTTAAGGTCAGGAAAAGACTGTGGTTTTGGTCAAATGTACAGAAACGTGTTGTGTCTGAAGCCACTTTTATTAAGATGTTCTGTTACTAAACCAGATGACAGCCTTTGTCTCCAGACTTTACCAAGCCTGAACACAGCCATTCATAAGTGGTTATTATACTGGTAGGCTGGACATTTTGGCAGCAAACAGACATTTTACTGAGAGGTCCTACCTTCAATATAAACCAATTTTCAATTTGCCAATAATAAAGTAACAACATATCCTCTCACTGTGTTAATAAAGAAATGTAATCCAACAATTACATTTCAGTTACTTGTATTTAAAGAAAACCTTTAGGAGACAGAGTTGAAATATACTGTGTTTACAGTCCATATCCAGCAGCTTCAGAAAGTATTCAGAACCCCTCACTTTACACACTTTGTTATAGATTTTAAATGGATCTATCAATCTAAACTCTATAACCCATAATGCCTAAGTAAAAATATAAGTATTAAAAATCAAAAACTGAAATGTGTCGTTTACAGAAGTATTCAGGACTTTGAAGCCGCTCTGGTAGCAGCTGGAGCTTCCAGTCTTCTTGGTTTGGTCTCCACAGGCTTTGCACACCTGGGTTTGGGCAGTGTGTCCCACTCTTCCTGCAGATCCTCTCCAGTTCCATCAGACTGGATGGGAGATGTCTGATAGTTTTCTCAGTAGCTGGTAGGGGCTGTAAAAACTAAAAGGAAAGTGAATAGTGGATGTGCTTTCATCAGGCGGACACAAATATGACAAGATGAACAGTAACACTGATCTGTGCATGTCAGATATGTAAAAAGGCAACAGTTCAGTGAAACATTTACTAAAACAGCGTCATAAGGAGATAACATGTCCCCTTACTGTTGTGTTTACTGATTGTTCCTCTGCCACAAATGGCCAAAAAACACAAATACTGCATTAACTGGGATTTCTGATTGAAATTAATATAAAGGTGCTTAATTGTGAGATCACTCAAATTATTCTGAGTCCCACTGACAGTAGTGTAGTTTCTGTGTCACTACTATCTTCAGGTTAAATGCTTCTGCATCAGCTGGACTGAGAGATGAGTCACCCTCAGTGGCAGAGAAAAGTTAAAGCAAACATTGTGTCTGGGGAAGGTTAAAGGTTATTTGCTTTTGCTGGCTTCTCAAACTCACTTCCTCCGTCACACCAGGTCATCTACAAGAGATTCAACATTGCCTGCCCTCTGCAAGCGTTTGGCAACTACTCTGTGAACACAGTCGACCCAGAGGACACGTGCACCACCAAATTCTTCACCATCAACCTAGAGGTCCCTGAATTTCAAGCACACACACACAAAAATACCATGATGACATGTGGGGTGCTCTGAACATGTGTACAGTCAGGAAGTATTTGTGCAACATACTACACATGGCTGGATGTGCTCAGAGTGCACCTCTGAACATGTGTACAGTCAGGAAGTAATTGTGCAACATACTACACTACGCTGGATGTGCTCAGAGTGCATGTGAAGTGACCTTCCTATCACTTGATTTGCAGACGGCGTATGCCATCCCCATCGTGGCATTTGCTTTTGTGTGTCACCCTGAAGTGCTTCCTATCTACACTGAACTCAGCAAGTAAGACGTGTAACCTTGAGGTTTGTTTACAAACCAAATGGTCAAAAAAGTCATTTCATATAAGATGAGTGACAACTGAAAGGACGACCCGACACACAGGGTCCCAGTGAGGTGCTGGGCCACCACGCCCCACCAGAACAGCTTCTGGAGGGATGAACGCCGTTCCTCCACCAAATGTTCCCTCATGTGGTGTTTTGATGATGGTGGTGGAGACGCTGTCTAACACGTCGCTCCAACATCTCCCATAGCTGTTCGACTGGGCTGAGACCTGGTGACTGGGAAGGCCACAGCATCTGGTTCACATCACGGGGGGGGGGGGGCACTGTCATCCTGGAGAAGACCTTCTCTTTTAATTTGTCACCGTCTATAGTTGGTTTTAGATGTGGGCACTATAACCACATAAGAGGGTGTATGTTTAAATATAATCTTTCATGAAAAGTAACTATAGCAGCAGCGATGCATTTCTGTCTTTGTGTCCTTTTTTACTAACACATCTGCCATCTTGTTCCCCTAAAGTCCAACCAAGAGAAGAATGCAGAACATTGGCAACGTGTCCATCCTGGGGATGTTCATCATGTACTTCCTCACGGCCATATTTGGCTATTTGACCTTCTACGGTGAGAGCAGCATCTCTAGGTTATCTGCAACATATTGCAGCTTAGTTTAATGACAGTGAGAAGTCACAGGTTGGGTATGTGTGTGTGTGTGCAGGGAACACTGAAGCAGAGCTCCTCCACACCTACAGCAAGGTGGACCCCCTGGACATTCTGATCCTGTGTGTCCGGCTGGCCGTCCTGATGGCTGTCACTCTGACCGTACCTGTGGTCTTGTTTCCTGTGAGAATATATAATATGGCGTTTTACACACGTCCATCTAATATGCTCTCTGGCACTGACCAGAAATATCTGCGTGTCTTTGCACTGAAGTTAATACAGAATTAAAGCAGACAGGCTTCAATAAATATTCAAATAAAACCAGTGTTCATTTCTAAAGTTTAGAAATGGCCCAAAGGCACATGAAATTCTATTGGCTGAACTATCTGTACAATTTCAAACTTCAGTTAATTGTGTAGCAACATGTTTTAATTCTGATGAATCATCAGTACAAACTAATGAGATACTGCTGAAAAAATAAGCGTCATGGTCACATACTAAAAGGTACAAGAAGGAGTTGTCCAGGACCAGGTGATACTGAGCAAAGTTGTGTATTAGTAATAAAAACATTTCTGGTTTTCGCAGTTATTTCCAAAGCAGTTCTTCTGTAGTGTTATTTGTTTTTCACTGACGTATTCTGAGGAGCAACATTTCTGCATTTCTGTCAGATCCGCCGTGCCATCCTGCAGCTGCTGTTTCCAGGGAAGCCTTTCCACTGGCTCCGTCACATCGCCATCGCCATAACTCTGTTGTGTGTTGTCAACCTGCTGGTCATCCTCGTTCCCAACATTCGAGACATCTTTGGCATTACAGGTGAGACGTTAGAATTACAAGCAAAGCCTGAATGAAAACGGGTATTTCTGTAGAAACATAAGGTAGCTCTACCTTAAATAAAAGTCATGTTTGGTTGAAAAAAACAATGACATCTTAAAGAGATGCATCTATATCTATATAGATATAGATATAGATGCATCTCTATTTTTCTTATTCAGCATCAGCCATTTTGAACTTCCATATTAAATGAGAACAATTGTATATGTGCATTATGTGCAGAGTACGAAACAAATGGTGGATGGTTATTCTCAGTGGACTGTTCACTATGGCTAACCATGATATATAGCTAGACAAACTGGTTTTAAACTGGTTTAAATCAACTACTTTGTGTCATTCAATAAGTCTGTACCTGAGCAAACAAAAATAATGGGGAGTTCTCCAAGGTGCCCATGTGGGGCCACTTCTGTTCAACATCTACATGCACCCACTAGCTCAGACTACAAACTACTTAAAATTTTACATTATGTAGAAGACACAGATTGATTTAATTTCACCAAATGGTTGCGGTCCCACACAAACCCTGATGAAGTGAACTAAACAAATCAATGACTGGACGTGTCAAAATTTTATTTATTATTGTCAATAGGGTGGCACAGCAGCGTAGTGGTTAGCGCTGTCACCTCACAGGAAGAAGGTTCTGGGTTTCACCAAAAAACAAAGTGTTTAAAGGCTTATTCAGGGCGGCCAACATCCTTCTCTGAGAAAATTAAATGATTTATGGCTGCCTCTGTGTCCAGGGGCAACCACTGCTCCCAGTCTGATCTTCATCCTTCCCGGACTATTCTATATCCGCATCATCCCCACTGACCAGGAGCCCATGACCTCCAGACCAAAGATCCAGGTAGGTTTATATCTCCCCCTGGCTGAGAGGGGTGACACTTAAAAGTAAAGCAGCAGAGAACAGAGTTAAATGGTGTGAACACAGAGTGACAGCCAGAAGCAGGGTGGGCCCAGCGACTGTACACTGACATGTCTTCTTTGGGTTTCCAGGCTGCGTGTTTCACAGCACTGGGTTTCATGTTCATGACCATAAGTCTGACATTCATCGGACTTGACTGGACGAGTGGAGAAAACCGAAATCTCGGCGGCCATTAACATGCACTCCCCCCTTCCAAGCCCTACAGCAACAGCAGCCCACTGCTGCACCCCTCCTCCAGCCCCCTGCATAGGAAGCAAGATTCAACCTACTGCTGGAAGGCTCTGGGCTTTGGTGGGACTGTTTTCATTAATCATGCAGACGGACAGTCTGTTCCTCCATTGTCGAGTGGTGTCAGTTTGTACCGTCACCCACCCAGGATCCATCACTGGTGGTGTTCCTCTGCTCTACTTGAAGAGCTGACGAACATGTCGACCATGGAAGCCCCTCAAACACTACAAGCTGTTTGTCTTATCAGAAGCTAAATGTGGTGTAGCATAAGTGCAATGTTCAAACCAAAACATGTTTAATTATCAGCAAAGTCTGATGGAGAAAATGTCTTTGGTGGTGCTTTTAGAAATGCCATTCATAAATAGATCCCATAATAGTGTTTGACACTAGAGTCAGAGAGCCATTAGGGAGTTAACCAAGCAGGTAATTCACCTAATTTGATGAATTGTGTTCTTTAACTATACAAAGCAGTGTTTGGCAAACTGGAAAAAAAATCTTCCATCAGCCAAAGTTTGATACTAATTTTATACAACTGTGAACCAGTTAATTTGGTGCAAATCATTTGTGAATTTATTCTCAACCACGTGTACTATTTAATAAAAATTCAGAAAAGATGAAAACCGTCAGTTTCCTTTATGGGCTGCCACAGAAGTGGTGGGTGTTAAGCACATTGAAGAATCCTGTAGAAGTTCAGAGGCTCTACAGTGTGTTACAGTCTAAAGACGCTGATTTGGGGTGTTAGATGGTGACAGTAGGGCCACTCATCATGGCTTTACAAGAGCTGATCCTCAAGTTTGTAAGGCATCTTTATTCAAGCTGGTGCCATATATACAACAATACTTAGCTGATGGGGTTGGACAACATTCATGGACTACATTCAAATGCCATTCACTCAACATCTTCAGTTCAAATATAATCATGACAACAAACGAGCCGCTGAAGTCTGAAAATGGCGGAATGATTCCTGGGTTAAAAATTCCAAGTCAAAGATTTGATTTTAATCAAGGTAAGAATGAAAACATTTTCACGCAGCAACATGAATGACAACAAGTTTGAACAGAGGCAGTGTGACAGCACCCTCTGCTGGCTAGTGTTGAGTTTCAGAATGACCAAACCACGAGAGCGCGTCTCTCTCCTCCACCCACACATACACGTTGTGCATTAAAATGCCAAATTAGTTTCTACGGTACAAAAATCAGCTCTCCGACGTTGGCAGAGGGCGTGGTTGATAAACAGCTGTCTCTTTACCCAGAGAGCTGTTTCAGTCACATTCAGGCCTCTCTACAGCTCTAGGTTTTTACGACAACTTCAGCCTCAGCAGGCACAGCAGAGCAAGCCAGGGCATCCTTCAGCCCTCTCGGACTTTGGCAGCGAGTGCGGAGTTCTCCTGTCGAATGGCCTTGTAGTCATCCAGAATCCTCTCCAGGTTAGCCACAGTTTTGTTACTGTTTTCTGTCTCAATCTGTCGACGATCAGAGAAGCAAGAGAAAAAGGTATTTATCTGTGCTGTGAATCTGAAAATGTACTGCTGCCTTTTAAAATGAGTATTCCACGATATTCCAAGTGGCATCAATACGTTTTACACCGTAAAGACACATTTTAGTGCTTCTACTGCAATAACAAATGCTGAGCCAGGTAAACCACACAGAAACTCATATTAATCCTCTTATGTGACAGTGTAACAGAGAAACTAGCACTTTAAAATGTTGGTGTTTGAAATGTGATGGTGTAATAACTGAATGAATCCTACCTGCTCCTCTAGATCTCGAATCTCTCTCAAAATTGTACCCGTGTCCTCGATGGTTTGGATCAGGTGATTGCAGTTCTACAGAAGAACGCAAGATGGAACAATAGTATGTAAGAGGTTTTAAGTTAACAACAAGTAAGATGAAATATAAGAAATCAACACAAACATGATGACGTACTTCATGCAGGGCAGCCAGGTACTTGTAGGATTTGCGGACAGATTCATCTTTTTTGGCGTCCTAAACATGACAAAAATAAAAACCTGGTTTGTCCAATAACACATTATATATTGAAAACAACCATGTCAGGATTAAAGAGCATCTATACTGGTAGTGGAAAGTTTTCTTGTGTAGTACACTCAACTTCTATTTCCTCAAAGATCAAGCCAAACACATACTCAAACAGTAGAGATGTCCCGATCCAACAGGCTCAGTACCTGACCCAGTATTTGGATCAAGAGGCTTCTCAGATTAATTTCAATATGTCAATGATGAGCTGCTATATTAATCAATCCAGGTAGTGACATTATCGCTCACGCTTTATGTGTGTAGCCACAACCTGAAGTCTATTTTTTCGGAGCTATGTGTGTAAAACACTCCATAGAATCAGCCAAAACAAAGAAAGCTCAATAACTCCGAGCAGAACTTCACCAAAACAGAGAAATACATCTAGTAAAGCCAGCTAAAACGCAAGATGGAACAATAGTATGTAAGAGGTTTTAAGTTAACAACAAGTAAGATGAAATATAAGAAATCAACACAAACATGATGACGTACTTCATGCAGGGCAGCCAGGTACTTGTAGGATTTGCGGACAGATTCATCTTTTTTGGCGTCCTAAACATGACAAAAATAAAAACCTGGTTTGTCCAATAACACATTATATATTGAAAACAACCATGTCAGGATTAAAGAGCATCTATACTGGTAGTGGAAAGTTTTCTTGTGTAGTACACTCAACTTCTATTTCCTCAAAGATCAAGCCAAACACATACTCAAACAGTAGAGATGTCCCGATCCAACAGGCTCAGTACCTGACCCAGTATTTGGATCAAGAGGCTTCTCAGATTAATTTCAATATGTCAGATATTTAATGAACATTTACTGTAGGTAAATACAAGTATTGGATCAGAATTAGTGTCAACATTAGTGATCAATATCGGGGCCAAAAACACTGGATCAGGACATCCCTAGTTTTTACAACAGAGTTCATTTAGAATTGCGCTTTGCTCTTTTCATCTACAGTGTTGAGGTAACGTTACATGTGCACAGCTGAAGAACTGCCAGTTCTGGTGGTGCTATATATACATCACTGGAAATCTTCACCTGGCTGCTGCCAGAGGTCTAGTACTGGGGGAAAAAGTAACTGTGCTACCTTGAAGACCAGCTCATCAGTCACAGCGAAGGTTCTGTCCAGCTTTCCTGTCAGGCTGTTGATCTCTTTCTGGAGCTCCTTAGTGTCAGACAAAATCTGCCAGGACAGTCAACACAGTGTTGGAGAGGGACGTCGCAGCTGATACACAGCTCAAACCAACTGGCACAGAAATAAACTGATGTGGCTGCAAAACGTTGCAGCTGTTAGTGCTGACACGACTTGGCCATTATACTGCTGGCAGTATCCTGACCCGACCTGACTTGACCTTCTCACTGACTGCACAGAGATCAGTGTTGGCAGAATACATCGTGAAGCCTGACAGAAGTCCACCTGTGTCTAATTACAAACTGGATCCAAACAAACTAGCATGTATTTACCTTCCTGTTTGCTTTATGAATTAGATATGTTGTGATTTTGTAGTGGTTAGCAATAAAACAAGGCTCCAGAGGTGATATGTAATAGAACAGTATGTAGTTCATATAGATATTATTTGGGTTAGTTGTGTAAGGAGGTAAGGCTGAGCTAAGTGTGTACAGAAGCTTGATCTGTTTCTCTTCTCTTGCTCAAGCAGGAATATCTTGGGCTGTGTCCCCCTTGTTTAGCCTATGGGTCAACATCCTGAGTGAATTCCTCCTCAGATAGGGAATGGATATACTGTAGCTGTAGCCTTATGTCAACTGTTCGTGTGCTCTATTCAGGTTTAGAAAAAGGAAATGTGCGCTAGGTCAGTGTGACCCAGAAGTTCAGGTACTGGACAGTTTAGACAATGCTAGGAAGAAGGTGTGTGTGGGCAGCTGGCATGGGACCACGTCTTCATGGCTCTGGCTGTGTGAGTATGAGCAGATAAAAAGCTGGGTTAGAGCAGAAGAAGGGGGAGAGAGGATGACCATGCTACCGTGAACAGTGTACCACAAGCCCGGCCTCGGAGGGCCGGGGGGAAACGACGACTGACTGAGGGTTGACAGGGGAACCGACTCGGGACCGACATCAAATGGCTTGACTGACTGGTGCTCTGACAATCTTCTTATGCTTTATCTATTCCACTGCAAGAGGAGAGTCTCTGTTCTCTGTTTCCCTAACTACAAGATTATGTGTTTAAATGCTACTCTATTCAGAATAATTGTAATATTAAATGATCCTTTAAATTGGGATGGTTTGTCTGAATTAATTTAGTCGGCATCACACTCTGGCCACGACAATTTGCTTTTATTCTTACTTTGGTTATTTCCTCCTTCTGCTTCTTGATGTTGCTGACGATCTCTAGGATCCTCTGAGTGTATGCCGACCGAGACACATCCTGAGGAAGACTTTCCAACTCTGTTACCTATGTTGGAACAGAACAAGCACAACACAAACAGTCAAACAGGTTTAGTACATTCAGCAAGGTGCCAAAGACGACTAACTGTGCGGACAAAGTTAACTCCTAACTAGTGTTTTAACAGACAACCGTGCTAATAAAGATCAGATGAAGGCACTTTATTAGCTTTCAAAAGAGTCAGGTAAATGCAGTCTAATACCAGCTGCTTGTATATTTCTTCCTTCTTCTTGGCCTCCTCTGTAGACACACGGATTTTGTCATGCAGAGACTTGATTTCAGACAACTTTCTGGATGACTCCAGCTGAGGAAAATGGGAGAGAATAGACATGAGTTTCACACGTAACAAATTCAGTGACAAACTCAGCTGGTATTCGAGTCCCACAGACCTGTTTTTGACAACCCTCTAATCTTTTAATCTTCCTAACCTTTGCACTATAACGTAGTTGTTCAGGGTAACATGTTCTTCACTGCACTGTCTCTGTCTGCCAACACAGGCTTCTTGCTCATGGTTATTTGCTAAACTGAAAACCAGTTAGCATCATGGTAGCTGTCAAATAGTGCAGTGATAATGTTACTAATTATTTTGTGTCATATCACAGGGCTGTAGAAAGCTGACAAATGTTTCTAAAAGTTCTGCACTCCCTGTCTCCAGTTTGTTCTGGAAATGACAACATTTGTGTTTGGATCTAGTTTCCATATTTATCTGCATGTTCGCAGAATTCAACAAAGAAAGGTGAGAAGGTCTGTGGCAGCTCGAACCCACATTAGTTAATAGGCTGGATACAGTTCAAAAAGAGAAAATACTGTTGGAACAGCCACGTTAGGTTGGAAACATTACAGACTTGAGTCAGACTTGCATTTTTCAACTCGGTACAGCACTACTTACGTCCTGGTTGCTGCAGATTTCTTTGAGCCTGCGGTGCTCATCGATGAGTGGAGCGCGATGTTTCTCCCACTGAGAGGCCAGGTTCACCACCCGCTTAGCGCTGGCCTCCACTAGAGCCTGAAGGAGGGAACACACAGGTGTCACAGGTGCCCTACTGGGTTTGCTGACATGTACAGTATCAGAGAGCTCACGCAGCCCTCCTACCTGAAGCTTCAGCAGGTTGTTGTCTGCGTCCGGCAACAGGGTGATTGTTTTCTTCTTCACCTGCATCTTCTCTTCTTTTTCAGAGTTTCCCAGAACCCTTTGCTTCAACTCATCCAAAACCTACCCCAAACACACGACACAACAATCATTCATTTCATGTTCACTTCGCTCTTTATTGTGACTGAGGCTATGAAAGCTGATGTCTGCTCCATATTACCACAGCTAACTCCATTAAAAGGATCAATCTGTCTTTACTGTGACCCCTCTCAGACAGATCTGAGACAACAGCACCCCCCCTGCCTGCCCCACGCCCCACAATCTGAAGTTCATTAATATCAAAGGATTTTGTCACTCACATTATTATTCTTGAGGGATAATAAAGCTGTAATATTTGGAACTACAGGAATGTAAACGGTATAATGTCAGCTCGGAACAAGGCCATGACTCGGGCCTCTTTTTTAAATAATATTCGTTTACAATTAGATAAACTGACACCATTAAAAGAAGTGAGCTATTAGCAGTTTCAGAAAATAGATGGCACCATGAGGAAGGAAGATGATGTGCATACACTGAAGCAACAACTCAAAACATCAGCCAGGAAGTTAAAGCTTGGTCACACATGGACAATGACCTCAAGTAGACTTCCAAAGCTGTGGCAACATGGCTTAAGGACGACAGAGTCAAGGTATCGGAGTGGCCGTCACAAAGCCCTGACCGCAGTCCAACAGGGCAGAACTGAAAAAGAGGAATGGGCTGAAACTCCAGCAACTTACTGCAAGAAGCTTGTGAAAGGCATCCTGAAACCTTTGACCCAAGTCAAACACTTTAGAAGGCAACGCTGCCTAATACTGACCAAGTGCATGTAAACTTCTGACGCACCGGGAATGTGATGAAAGAAACAAAAGCTGAAATAAATCTGTTTCTCTACTTTTATCCTGACATTTCACATTCTTAAAATAAAGCAGTGACCCTAACTAACCTGAGACAGGGAATGGTTATAAGATTAAATGTCAGGAGTTGTGAGAAACTGAGTTTAAATGTATTTGGCTTATGGTGGACCTCAACTCGGTGTACTGACACTACCACTGGATTACTGTGGAGAAAACTTAAAAACAAGACACAGAATCTGAACCAGGATCAGTCTTTAGTCCATTAAGCTCAGCTAAGGTGTGCGTGCATGTGTCTGTGTTTTACCTGTGTATTAGTCACACTCATGTGCTTCATGTCTGCTGTTAGCTGGTCGACATCACTGCAGAGCCCCTGGAACTGCAGCTGGAGTGAAGCCAGCTCCTCCTGATGACGGAGCTGGATATCACCCTCTGAGTGACGCCCAGTGGGGACGGGGCTGGTTACTGCTGCTGACTCCTAGAGGAGACACACACAAACACACACACATTTAGAGACTTTCACTGTGCAAACATTTGTTTTAAACCAAACTGTATTTAGCATTTTCCTGATGGAGCGGTCCTCACCTGTGTGAAGGTGAACTTCTGTGTGTGGGTGAAGTGTGTGCCCTTGCTCAGGATGTGGTCGGAGGGGGCGGAGCCTCTGAAGGTTTGCAGCAGTTCACTCAGGTCAGAGGTGGAGCGAGGACCACCAAAGGAACTGTCAGGAGAGGGCAGGGAAGCAGAATGCAGCTGCTCCTCGATGCGTTTACGCAGCCGGGCCATTTTCCTGGACCGGTACTCCTGTTCAACAGCAGACACGGGGACCGATGAAGCCCTTTGTTCCACTGGATATACATGTTTATATCTATACATGTGTACACTTTCCTTTGAGGACTTTAAACCTACTGTACCTAACGTCTTTTCAGTCTGGAGGGTCTAGTGAGACTCAAAACAACCAACACCATGACAACCTGGATGTGTTTGTTCAAGCTGTATATTATTTCAACACTGACTTTTATCTGTGTGGTTTCATTTCAGTGCACTGACAAATGCATTGCCATTGTTCATGTGAGAAAGAACAATAAATGTTCTGAGGATTACAAACACATTAAGAGACAAACTGTCTGAGGCCGTCTGACATGTAGTGAGTGTGATGATTTGCCTGTGGCGTGAGGCGTGACAGGAGGCCCTGACTGTTCCACTCAGTGTCCCACTCCTGAGCAGCGCTCAGCTCGGCGGCGTGCTGCTCCATGATGGATGCCACCACAGAAGCATAATGGGAAGGCTGTGCAGTCACAGGAGGAAGAATGTGTCTCTGGTAGGCTGTCATCTCTGAAATCACAGCACACACACACACACACACACACATTATATTCCAGTTCCTTCAGCCTAGGGCCAGTTTTTTGTAAAGAGTTACACAAAGATGTTTGTGATGCAGTCGCCTTGTTTGTCAGAACTTTGCTTTCACTTTGTAAAGCGTCCACAAAACAGTTAACCTGTTAGCCTCCCATGGCGCCATCCGCCCAGACTACCAGCTCACATCAACCATTCTGACAATTATTATTCCACTAATCAAATCTAACACTCATAACTTCATATTATAACTATACACAAGGTCTTTAAACATTTTTTCCACAGACAGGTGATTACTAGAGGTGCACTGATATTCAATTCAGGGCCGATCACAATCACCATTATCTATTTGTTGTGACCGATACCAATAAATTAACTGATAGTAATCCTATAAATGCAAATGTGAGGATAATAAATTAGATATTTTTAAATTGACATGTTCATTTTCCTAACACATCATCAATATTTAGAGAGCCTCCACCACCTCTGAAATAAAGAATAACTTGTGTCTAATAATCTTATCACCATTAGAACGACTTCACATACTGTTGGAGTCATAACTGATTAAAGCCTTGACTTCATAAACTGGTTAACAGCCCTGTGTTCATCTTCATTTTCTTCTCTGTCCTCCTCCCGCTGATGTGAACAGGTACTGGACCAGTGCTTCTGGCTGGTCTCAACTCATTTCCACACACAGAACTAATCAGGCTTGACTGTTACCTACAATAAGTGTTAGTTTTTAGATCATTCAGTTCAGTCCCTGCTCCGCATCATCAACATTCCTTTATGAAACAATCACAATAAGTTAGCTACCGATCACCCATCAGCCACAAGAGAAATGATGAATCATTATTCTCTTTTTTAGGAAAGTATGTTTTACAATTCTGGGCCCAGATAATGACACACAGACTGAGCGACTGTGGTGAAACTCAGCAAAGCCAGTGAAATCCTGCAGCGTACACTCAGTGTATGAGCAGCAGCAGGAGGAGGAGGAGGAGCCTACCTTTCAGCTGCTTCTTTCCTGCACCTTTAGTGCAGTATGGCAAACTGAGCGGCTGAGCGTGGAAGCTGTGCAGTGTTTCTGGACTCTAAACAGGAAGAAAATGTAGTGTGTCAGAAATCAAGAAACTCTTTAGTGACGAGTTATAATCATGCACACATAGGCTGAGACAAGTCAGAATCAAGACACAGTCATTTTATTGTGACTGGAACATCCCGACTCCAATTCAAGTCTTTTCCTACTGATTATCCGCTGACTGGACCAAATCTGATGTTTAACTCTCCTACTATGTTTTATATGTTTCCTAGTACAGCTGTTGTTGCACCTACCCTACAATAAAACATGTATAAACAGCTCAGATGCACTGTGTCTGACAAAAGACTAGCATTGCATTATAAAATTAAAATCACAGTGGCTGGTTATGAATTTGTCCTTCAGACTTGCAAACTAGTGTAATATAATAGTATGTATAAAATACTATTACAACTAAAAGCCCTGCATTAAATAGACATAAGTACTACCAGGAAAATGTACTAAGTGTTAAAACTAGTATTGTACTTATTGTGCAGAGTGTACCCTGTCAAAAATGCACGTATATACAAGTACAAAGAACAGCATTTATGAATACGCAAAGTATTTGGTGCCATTTTCACCAATGATATGCACAATTTCACTGACACAAAAGATTCAAGGCAGTGCTTTTTTATTTCAGTTACATTTCTGAGACATTACATTACCCAGGAGCCTCAGCTGCCATTGTCAAAGAACCAGATACTTTTTAACCGTTTGTTTTTATTTTGTACTGATGATTCAGCTCAAAAGCTGAAACTGCCACGATAATACCAGCGTGTCTCTGCAGGCACCGACTCCCACGCCGTCGTGCCACTGACTCCGATGCCGTTTAGTTTGTGCGCTCCAGTTTCACAGAACCAGTGGGCCATTTTTGAAGTCAGATTTCCAGTGTAAGTTAGGAACTAGAACTAGTTCTGGCCTGAGTTGGCCATTATCCCAACCCTGCTAAGAGACTTCACTGAGTGTATTAATGTTTTAAAGAAATTACTTGTGTTTCAGCATGCAGTGGCAGTCTGCAGTTTGTAGGCAGCCAGGGCACAGCCAGCTGGGCTCTGATCGCAGCAGCAATGGCTCTCTGGAGGACCATCGATTTACCTACAGGCAGAAAAGTAGTGTTTCTAAATCACTGACATTTTTAAACATACAACAGGACAGTATTCTGGGACAGATTTGTTTTCTTATGCATCACTGGTCACACTAAATCACCTGCTGGCCAGACACTTACACTTTTTGTTCTCATCTGTGCTTCATACTCCACAAAGTATAAAGAACTAAAAATGTCCAAGTGTCCAAACACTTACCATCTGCATATAGATTAGTCTTATTACACAAAATGCTGATCAGACCACAACATTTAAGGGAGGATCCTGGAAATGTACTGCTAGTACGTTATTAGCAATTCTTTGTTTTTCATGTTCATATTGGATACAGTTGTCTGTTAGTTACTAAAACGTTGTAGCTGAGCAGAATTCTTTTGTCCTGTCCTGATGTCAGTCATTTATTTTAGCGTTATGTTTGTTATCCTCAATACGCCTCCCAGTTTTTAGTTTGCACTGATGATCACCTGCTCAGACCAGAAGTCAATCTTTGCCTCAAGAAACTGAGAGAAATACAGAGCAGATTGATTGCTCACCACATCTTAAGAGACTTTCTGTCCACAGCTGTCAAACTCTCACATTTTGCCTCCACAGAACATTCACTGTTTGATATACATGGGTCGTGTCAACCATGTTGGCTGACCCCAAGAAAAGCTGCTTACTTGTCCAGCTGCCATCTTTGCTTGGGAGATAAAATTCTTCTTCACGATTATGATGCGCCTTCACCCGACAACCACCATGTTCCAACAAAACACCCAGACCAATAATAGCCAAACTGGAACATTACAAGCACAAAGAACTGATTAAAAGGAAAGGAAAGGAACTGAAAGGCACAAACTTCGGACTCAATGATCAATTCCCACGTGAAATAAACGAACGACGAAAAATCCTCTACCCCATCATGAAACAACACAGGTGGAACAACAAACCTGTATATATAATTGTGGAAAAGGACAGCTCTATCACGACACCAACATTACCCCGTGGCTCTTCTGATTTTCTACAGACCAACCAGTGACTGCTACACTATATGTTAAAGCCCAGTTCATCACCCTGGTCCATTACATCCACACACAGAGCAACCCCTTTCCCACACGGACTCCTACAACCATCTCTTGCATCGGCGCCCCTATTTTTACTCTGTTTATCACACCATGTGGAAATGTATACTTGTCTATGTGTTTTTGTACTGCTATGCTCACACTCTAACACACATACATATATACACACACATGCATCAACCCTAGATGTTTATTTATTTACTGAAATAATAAAACAATATATGGAGCATTATGAACTTGGTAATAGCTGGAGAACGATTAACCCTACATCTAGAGAATACACCTACTTTTCCTCCCTTCATCGGTCTTTTTCTCGAATAGACCTCTTTCTTATCAATAATTCCCTTACCCAACATGTAACAGACACCACAATCCACTCCATTATAATTATTGATCATGCTCCAATTTACCTCACATTAAATATTGAAGCCCATACTAAACCCTCTAGAAGATGATGCTTCAATACATCATTACTCCAGGACTTAGATTTTATTACATGTGTTGAAAAAGAGTGGGAATTCTTTCTGGAGATGAACGACTCTCCAGAAATCTCACCCTCATGATGATTATGGGAAACAGGCAAAGCAGTAATTAGAGGGAAAATAATATCATACTCATCGTACAAAAAAGCAACAACTAAAACTGGGAAGCACATTAGAACAAAAGATATAACAACTCACAGATTTACATTCCCAAAACCCTAGTGAACAAACACAAAAATGAATTAAGCGAACTAAAAATGCAACTTGAAAAGATTATATATATAAAAAGCACAGTTTCTCATTCAACAACTCAAATATAAACACTTTCAGTATAATAACAAAATAGGTAATTATCTGGCAAATCAATTACAACGCAGAGGAAAAAGCATTAATTCCATCCACACTTAATCCTGGAGATGAAATTGTTTATAATCCACAAGATATTAAAAAATATTCCAAACCTTTTACAGTAAACTTTACTCCCCCAATTATTACCCAAATTCATCAGAAATAGACATTTTCTTAGATAGTTTAGAACTGCCAACACTATCCAGAGAACAAGATGACAGACTAGATGCTCCTCTCACCATCGATGAACCCCATAAAACACTGATTTCAATGTCAAATAACAAATCACCCGGACCTGATGGACTACCAGCTGAATTTTATAAACATTTTGCTGGTTTACTGTTTACTTGCCCCTTGCATGGGGATATGTACATGCACATTGAGAGCCGATGTACCAGAGTCAAATTCCTCGTGTGTCCGACACACCTGGCCAATAAAGCTGATTCTGGGTAAATGC